>NC_057810.1:358475167-358775167 GCF_018294505.1 Triticum aestivum
ATCATGTTTACTCTTTCAGCAGAAACCTGAAATGGGGATGACAGAACCCCCAGTCCCCTCTGAAACCAACTAGGGTTTACTAAAATAATTTTCAATGAACCTGAAATGCCCTTCTAAAATGCCCATCATTTTTGTCTTGGTTCAGAACCTCTGCAAAAGTGGTGCACATTTTCCTAGGCCATCCTAGGGTTTTTGAATTAAATCATAACTATTTGAATTTGGGCATTTAAAATTATATAAAATATTTAAATGCTCAAATATCTCCAAACTAAAATGTTTCATGTTGGAAATAATCCAACTATGGACCAGGAGTAGTTTGGTGATTTTTGGAGTTGTCTAGGTATTTTATTTAATTCAACAAAGTTGCAGATATATTAAATAAAAACAGAAAACAGAAAAGAAAGGGGGAAAAACCTACCTGGGCTCCTCCACTGTGCGGCCCAGCCAGCTGGCTGGCCCAGCCAGCCCAGCCCACCTCCCTCCTCTGTCGTCTTCGTCCAGACAGAGGGAGGGGAGTGTGGCCGGCGCGCGCGCGCGCGCCACCGCGCCACGCCACCTGCTCGCCTGCTTGCCTGGCCTCCCCTCCTCGCTCGACGCCCTGGACGACGCCACGCCTCTCCCCCTGCTCTCTCTCACTCTCCCTGGCTCTCTCCTTCCTCTCTCTCGCTCTCTCTCTCGCTCGGCCGAACATGACCGTCGCCGCCGTTCGCCATAGCCACCGCCTCCGACCACCCCTCGCTCCCCCGATTAGCTCAGAAGCTCCGCCACAACTCCCTCTTCCTCCCCACCGCTCCACGGGTCCCCGGAAGCCCTACATCGCCGCCACGTCGCCGTTCCCCTCTTCGGACTCCGACCACCGTCGCCGTCAAATTCGTCGTCTCCGGCGCGTCCCCGAGCCTGCTTCGACGCCCACTGCAACCGCGGTGAGCCCCCGGAGCGATTCCCCCTTCTTCCCTGGTCTCTCCCGACCTCTAGGCCCTAGCTCCACCTCGACCGAAAGCTCCACGCCGCCGGCGATGTCGCCGTCGTGGCCACGGTCGCCGTAGCGCCCAACCGAGCTCGCCATCGTGCTCCACACATCACGAGGAGCACGTAGAACGCACCAACGCCTCCCCAAACCCCCTGCAACACTGATCCCGACCGCACCCGAACTCCGGCCACCGCAGCCGAGCTCGCCGCCGTCAACTCCGGCCACCTCGAGCCCAACCACCACCACCAATAGACGCGGCTCAGCCTCAGCAACACGTAGATGCCTTCCGCCGTCCATTTGGTCGCCGGAATGGCAAAAAGCACTCTCGCCGCCGTCTCGGATCTCGCCGGCGTCATGTCGCCGGTGGGGTTTGACTTGACCGACCTGGGGTTTGACCCCCCAGGGTCACTGACGCGTGGGCCCTGTCGGCCAGGTGGTTAGGTTAGCGCTAACTACTGTTAGTCAACCCCCCCTGACACTGACAGTGGGCCCCAGTGCCACTAATTAAGTAATTAGGATTAATTTAAATCTGTTTAACCCCCCCTGTCACTGACGTGTGGCCCCCACACGTCAGGTTTGACTTCAACCAGCCACAGTTGACCACTGACGTCATGCTGACGTCATGCTGACACAGTAATTATATTTCTGGATTTAAATTAAATCAGGAAATTCCAGAATATTAATTAAACTTCAAAAATTCATAAATTTTATTCTGTAATTCCAAATTGGACAAATTATATATGAAAAATGATCAGAAAAATCCAATCTATCCATCTGTACTATTTTCATGCATGATCAAACAAGTTAAATTGATGTTTTAATCAGAACAAGGAAAAGCACTTTAAAAGGCCATATTTGAATTTGGAATTTGAATCTTTGATTCAAATTTGTTCAAACACATCTGGTTTTAGTTGCATTAGCCCAACACACTCATATTGCCATGTTTCATGCATGCATCATATTGTTGCATATTGTTTGGTGATGTTTGTGTATCGGTGTCCTTTGCGACAGGATCTGTCCCCGAGGAGTACCGTGATTACCCTAACGAAGAACCGTATCCGTGCAACGAACCATCAGGCAAGCAACCAACCATTTGATCATATCGATACAATCCCATGTTCTCGCTCCTGCTCTCTTTTACTGCATTAAGACAACGCGATTCAAACTGCTGTGTGCTACGGTAGTTGAACCCATTTCCTCTGCATGACCTGTCATTGCCACAGTAACTAGATGAAACCCACTAGCATGTGTAGGAGTTGATTGAGCCATATGTATGTGTTGTTCCTACCTTGCTATGCCTGCTACGCTTAGAGTTGTGTCAGGTCTGGTTCATCTGGGTGATGGGCTAGAGTGAAATGATTATGTCGGTAATGAGGGTGGTGTGGTGAACACGATTTGGTAAAGGTATCGATGAGAGGCCATGTAGGAGTACATGGTGGGTTGTTTCATTGAAGCCGACCTTAAGCACTGAGATCTGTATGTGTGATTTAAGAATCAGCTACTACCATGCATTGGGCCCGAAACCAATGGACCCTCTCGGCTTCTTATTCACCCTAGTTCTCCGTCCAGGAGTTGCAAGTAGTTTCTGGTGTTTGTAGCCTACTGGAGGCCGTGGACAGCGCTGACCGTAGGGGTGGGCTGTGATGCGGTAGGTACGTGGCACGGTGTACCGAATACCCGTTAGGTATCTCGGGAACCCTGTTCACATCGTTCGGGGCCGTATGGGAAACCTCGGTCGGACTCCCTGCGGATGGAACCTGGATAGGCGATAAACCTGGACTGGAGGCTTAGGTGATTAGGTAGGTCGTGGCCGACACCCACGTTGGGCTTCCACTTGAAGGTTGCCGAGTACATGTCGTGTAAGCGACGGTAAGTGGTGAGAGCGTGTATGAAGAAGTACACCCCTGCAGGGTTATCATAATCTATTCGAATAGCCGCGTCCGCGGTCAAGGACTACTTGGTTGCCTATACAGTTCATAGACAAGTAAATGGAAACTACTAAAAGCCTCAAGATAAGTGTGAGTGCCGAGGATGGCTCTTCCGTAGGAAGACGGAGGTGGATCCTCGGTAGTGTATTGAAGTGGTGAGTAGTGGACTCGTGTGCGCAAAACCTTTTCGAGTTGGAGTCTCGTAGGTTAGCCTAGCCAAGAGTCAAAGCTGGCTTGCTGCAATAACTCCACCAACCCTTCTTGATAACATGCATGTATGTAGGATCTGATGTAAGTCTTGCTGAGTACCTTTGTACTCATGTTGCTATAATTTATATTTTTACAGAAGACACTGCAACCCCTTCTGATGGGTTCTACGTAGACGTTGACATCAACAAGTAGGCTAAAGGCCCAGGTGGTGACCCTGAGCTTGTGAAGGACCACGTAGTATAGCTAGGCTTTCCAAGCCTCTTTTATTTTACTAGTTGTCTGTACTCAGACAAGTTACTTCCGCTGTTGGTTTGTATGACTGTATGACTTGAATGTTGGGTCGTGAGACCCGTACCTTTGTGTATGATATGTATGGCTCCCTGAGCCTTAAATAAAGTACTTGTGTCGTAGAGTCATGTTGTGATGCTTCGTTGTATTTGCACATATCGAGCATATTGTGTGTATGATTGAAATGCTTGGTATGTGTGGGATCTGACTACCTAGTTGTTTATCTTTAGTAGCCTCTCTTACCGGGAAATGTCTCCTAGTGTTACCGCTGAGCCATGGTAGCTTGCTACTGCTCTGGAACACTTAGGCTGGCCGGCATGTGTCCTTCTTCGTTCCTGTGTCTGTCCCTTCGGGGAAATGTCACGCATTGAGTACCGGAGTCCTGTTAGCCCGCTATAGCCCGGTTTACCGGAGTCCTGCTAGCCCAGTGCTACAGCCCGGACCCACTTGCTGATGACCGACACGTTCGAAGCTGGGTCATGGATGCCTGTCCCTGTAAGTCTGTGCCACTTTGGGTTTACGACTAGTCATGTCAGCCCGGGCTCCTTATCATATGGATGCTAGCGACACTATCATATACGTGAGCCAAAAGGCGCAAACGGTCCCGGGCAAAGGTAAGGCGACACCCGTGGGGATACCGTGCGTGAGGCCGCAAAGTGATATGAGGTGTTACCGGCTAGATCGATGTGACATCGAGTCGGGGTTGAGTCTAGAAATTCTTTAGTTATATGTAGGGGAATTGTTTGTGGGTTGGAACGTAAGGCTCTTTTTACTCCTTTATCTTATGACATTCTGATCTGAGTTAGTCCATTCTTCCACCGGGGGTTAAGGAATTAGGATCTGTTCTCTCTATCAGGATCACGTGTTACTAATCAGTAGTACCTTATAGGTTTGATGGATACAAGCCTAGTTCAATCCTATTACCACATTATGTTGCTAGGATGGATTCAGAACTTGATATGATGATGTTGAGTGTGTACGAAATCCTTTGTCAAATGTCTCAAAATCCTTCTTGAGCATTTACAGCTGTTATGCTGCCGAAATTTTGCTAGCATTTCTAATGCCTTTGCATTATGATTGTGCTTTCAGATGGCCACTCGCGACCTCAATCAAGTGGTTCGCCTGACTCGATGCCTAGATGTACCTGGCCATACTGCCAAGTTGGTCAGGGTAATGACTGAGGCTGGATACCGCTGGTATCCTGAGTACACGGTCGAAGAGCAATTTCGGGACTTCAATCAAAGCCAGTATCTCTGCACTGTCAGGATATTTCCATCTTATCCTGGATCCACCGAGCCCCTTCACTGCTCCTATGGACTCGGGGTTACTATTGAGATGGCTGTGCAGGATGCCGCCTACTCTATGATGACCATCATGCGAGTCAGATCTGGTCTATTTCGGGACTCTGATTTCCGATATATGCCAGGATCACTTCCGGGAGCACAAGGGTATCTCCAGGCTATCTATGCTGACCCCACCCAGGAGGATTCACGGACTCGCACCACTGCTGAGATGCTCGAGGATAAGGACCGTGAAAATCGGGCCTTGAGGTTAGAGCTCTTCAATACCCGTGCTGACCACTGGGCCACTTTGACTCGGTTCGCACCGGCGGTGCAAGCTGGATATTCAGATATGCGCGATCTCTATCCTGTGAGATCTGCTCTGCCAGACGTGATGGGTTGGCGTGATGTAGGAGGCATCACCCCACCTCGCGGTCCCCGCAGGCCACCGTCTGTTGGTCCAAGACCTCATCCTAGCCCCTATGGTCCACAAGCTCCGCGAGATCATCTGTTTCCGGATGATCATGTTGAGCTTCCAGGCTATGGAGGTGACTTCTACGAGGACTACTACAGATCGGTCTGAGTTAGTGGTAGTATCACTAGTTTGCACTAGCTGTGTCGTCTATCGTCCCGCGTGACTCGTGGGATATGACCTAGTTTGTACTCTTTCCGGAGGTGTAGAAAAATAATGTATAGGAGCTTGGGATGCCTCCGATGAGATGTAATCCTCTTTTCACCGTAATAGTACTTTGTTGGGTCTTGTACTAAACCCTGTATGGTGTGTATGACGATGGAATAAAAGAAGCAGTTTCTGTATCTACCATGTCATACGGATGATCATCTTGCATTCCGAGTTATTCCTTACATTTTGTATCCTATGTTGGAATTTTATCATCCTGACTAAATCATTGTCTTGTTTACCTAGGATGGTCAACACGCGCACTAACCCTGCCCCCCAAGAGCAGGCCGAAGGCAGTGAAGTCAGGGATGCAAATCTGCCTCATCCTCCTTCACTAGCCGAGGTTATGATGGAAGCTGAGAGAAACAAGCGGGAGACCAACCGTTTGTTGGAGCGTATTGAACAGAACACAGCACACCATCAGAGGACTAACATGGTGTCACTCAGTGATTTTATCAAATTACATCCACCCACGTTCCACCACTCCGTCGAGCCTCTCGACGCCGATGACTGGCTTCGCAGTATCTCTCACAAACTGCGTTCCGCGCTGGTAGCAGAGGCTGACAAGGTCACCTTTGCTGCATATCATCTTGAAGGCCCCGCCAGTCTATGGTGGGAGAATTATGGAGCTATGCGCCCGGCGGGCCATGTCACTACTTGGGCTGAATTCAGTGAGGCTTTCCGTGAACATCACATTGCGGAGGGTCTCATGGACCATAAACGTGAGGAATTTTGCAGTTTCACCCAAGGCCGACTCTCTGTGGATGCTTACAGCAGGGAGTTTGGTAACCTCGCACAATATGCAACCGAGGAAGTTTCTACTGACGCCAAGAAGCAAGCAAGGTTCCGTAAGGGCCTTAGTCCTGAGCTTCGCCGTGACCTCCGTTTGCATGAGTGCACATCTTTTCAGAAACTGGTCAACAAAGCCATCAGTGCTGAAACTGGTCAGACTGACTATGACGCAACACGCAAGCATGGCCGTGACATGGGTTCCTCATCCGGTGCTGGTCCTCAGAAGCGCCGCGTGTGGGTACCCAACACCGCCCTGCCACCCAGGTTCACACCGAGGCCATCTTTCCAGGCGCCTCGCCCTGTTCAACAGTCTGCACCGGCCAAGCCCTATGGGGGTCCAACCAACAATGCTCCTCCACGTACCAGTTCCGTGACTTGTTTCAAGTGTGGGGAATCTGGCCACTATATGCGTGAGTGTCCCCAGACCAACCCCAACCAGTCTGCTAAAGCTGTTGGCCGTGGCAAGCCGACAGGGAAAGTGTTCCACGCCAAGCCGGTCACCGCCTCACGTGGCCATGTCAACTGTATCTCTGCCGAAGAAGCTCAAGAGGATCCCAACGTCGTTCTCGGTACGCTTCTTTTTAATTGCCACCCGGCATGTGTTCTTTTCGATAAAGGAGCCTCTCATTCTTTTATATCTGAAAACTATGCTCGTTTGCATAACGTCGCATTCGGTGATATGCCAACCTCTATGGTAATTCAAACTCCGGGATCCAAATGGCAAACTTCTAGAGTAAGCCATGGAAGTGAAATCCAAGTCGACAGACTTGTTTTCCTTGCATCTTTGATAGCCCTTAAATTTTCAGATATTAATATCATTTTGGGTATGGACTGGATGTCAGCTCATCAAGCCAAAATTGATTGCTTCTCTAGGACTGTTCAACTCACCCATCCTTCGGGGAAGATAGTCAATGTCTTGACCCGAATAGCCAAGCGACAGATATTTTCTCTTAACGCCAGCCCTTTGCCAGACCTTGAGGACATTCCGGTAGTCCGTGACTTCCCGGATGTCTTTCCAGAGGAATTGCCAGGTGTTCCACCTGACAGGGATGTTGAGTTCGTAATAGACCTCATCCCAGGAACCGTTCCGATTGCTAGAAGACCTTATAAGATGGCACCACTAGAACTAGCCGAGCTTAAGAAACAACTCGATGAGTCCTTGAAAAAGGGTTTCATCCGCCCTAGCTCATCTCCGTGGGCTTGCCCCGTCCTATTCGTCAAGAAGAAGGATGGTACGGACCGGATGGTTGTAGATTACCGACCTGTCAATTTGGTCACAATCAAGAACAAATATCCGCTCCCCAGGATCAACGACCTGTATGATCAGCTCGCTGGATCCTCAGTCTTCTCCAAGATGGATTTGAGGTTGGGCTACCATCAAATCAAAATCAGAAACGGGGACATTCCTAAAACGGCCTTTGTTACTCGTTATGGCCAATACGAGTACACCATCATGTCCTTCAGATTAACCAACGCTCCAGCCACTTTTTCTCGGTTAATGAACTCAATCTTCATGGAGTATTTGGATAAATTCGTCGTGGTTTACCTCGATGATATACTCATCTACTCCAAGAACGAGGAAGAACATGCCGAACATCTAAGGCTAGTGTTGAAGAAACTTCGAGAGCATCGCCTTTATGCCAAATTTTCTAAATGTGAATTCTGGTTGTCAGAAGTGACCTATCTGGGTCATGTAATATCTGGTAAAGGTATTGCTGTTAACCCTGAGCGAGTTCAAGCCGTCCTTAATTGGACTCCACCTGAATCGGTCAAGCAAGTTCAGAGTTTTCTGGGCTTAGCAAGCTATTGTCGTCGCTTTGTCGAGAACTTCTCCAAGGTTGCTAAACCTCTAACCGAACTCCTCAAGAAAGATAAGAAGTTCGAGTGGACTCCACAATGTGAGCACAGCTTTCAGGAACTGAAAAGACGCCTGACTTCTGCTCCCGTACTGGTACCGCCAGACTTCTCCAAGGACTTTGTTATCTACTGCGACGCCTCGCGACAAGGACTAGGTTGCATTCTCATGCAAGATCGACACGTAATTGCCTACGCTTCACGGCAATTGCACCCACATGAGGAGAATTATCCTACTCATGATCTAGAGCTTGCAGCCGTAGTCTATGCACTTAAGACCTGGCGACATTACCTCCTCGGTAATCGTTGCGAAATATTCACTGATCACCAAAGTCTAAAGTACATTTTCACCCAACCGGATCTGAATCTCAGGCAAAGACGTTGGGTTGAGTTGATCACAGACTTCGACTTAGGAATAACCTACACCCCAGGGAAAGCCAACGTCATGGCTGATGCACTAAGTCGTAAATCTTATTGTAACAACCTGATGTTACAACAAAGTCAACCGCTTCTCCATGAGGAATTTCGGAAGCTTAACCTTCACATTGTACCTCAAGGTTTTCTTTCCACCTTGGTGGAAAAACCTACCCTTACGGATCAGATTATCAAAGCACAGAAGGTAGATCCGGGAATTTCCCGCATCAAGAGAAACATCCAGAAAGGAGTTGCGAATTGTTTCTCCATTAATGATCAAGGGGTCGTATACTTCGGGAATCGACCAGTGGTTCCCAAAGTGCGAAACCTGAGGCGATTGATCCTTAAGGAAGCTCATGAATCTCCTCTCACCATTCATCCCGGTAGTACTAAGATGTATCAGGACCTACGCCAGAGGTTCTGGTGGACTAGGATGAAGAGAGAAATTGCTCAGTATATTGCTAATTGCGACGTCTATCGTCGTGTAAAAGCAGAGCATCAACGGCCTGCTGGCACCCTTCAACCCTTAGCTATTCCTGAATGGAAATGGGATAAAATTGGTATGGATTTCATTACCGGTTTTCCCAGGACCAAGAGAGGGAATAATGCTATTTTCGTCGTGGTCGATCGTCTTTCCAAAGTAGCCCATTTCTTACCTGTTCGTGAGAGTATAACCGCTAGCCAGCTGGCAGACTTATACATCTCCCGAATAGTGTCCCTCCATGGTGTTCCTTTGGAAATTAACTCGGATCGAGGAAGTCTTTTCACCTCTCGATTTTGGGAAAGTTTCCAAAATGCTATGGGAACCCGTCTCTCCTTTAGCACCGCCTTCCACCCTCAGTCGAGTGGTCAAGTGGAACGCGTCAACCAGATTCTAGAAGACATGCTTCGAGCCTCTGTTATCTCATTCGGAATGGACTGGGAGAAGTGCCTTCCATTTGCCGAATTCGCTTACAACAACAGCTATCAATCTAGCTTGGGTAAATCCCCTTTTGAAGTTCTCTATGGACGACGGTGTCGAACACCCCTTAACTGGTCAGAGACCTGGGAAAGACAATTCTTTGGCCCGGATATGATTCAGGAAGCAGAAGAACAAGTTCGTATCGTTCGTGAAAAGTTGAAAACAGCCCAATCTTGTCAAAAGAGTCAATATGACCGAAAACATAAGGCTATGACTTTCGAGGTTGACGAGAAGGCTTATCTTCGGGTCACCCCTCTGAAGGGAACCCATCGTTTTGGTATCAAAGGCAAATTGGCTCCTCGTTACATTGGACCTTTTCGCATTCTTGCCAAACGAGGAGAAGTTGCCTACCAGTTGGAACTACCTCCGCACCTCTCTAGAGTCCACGATGTCTTCCACGTTTCTCAACTCAGGCGTTGCTTCTCGGATCCTATCCGTGGAGTGGACCACGAAACGCTTGATCTCCAAGATAATCTTACATATCGAGAGTACCCCATTCGTATCCTCGATCAGGCCGAACGTACCACCCGACGTCATAACATCAAGTTTCTCAATGTACAATGGTCGCACCATTCTGAGGATGAAGCAACTTGGGAAACGGAGGATCGTCTTCGACTCGAGTATCCCGCCTTCTTCCCGGAGGAACCCAAATCTCGGGACGAGATTCTTTTGAGTGGGGGTGAGTTGTCACACCCTAGCTAGTCATGCATTAGAGTGTTGCATCATGTTTACTCTTTCATCAGAAACTTGAAATGGGGATCTGTGAAACCCTCAGAATCATTTTGAAAATGACCCAGATAAAAATTTCTCCAAAAGGGTCCAAGAAAATGCTCATGTTGCTCTCTGAAAATATTGGACAGAGATAAAAATCAAACCAATATTTTTAAGAGCTCATAGGTATTTATTTTGGGCATTTGGAATTAATGCATAAATATTTGCATTGGAAATATATTAGTTATATATATTAATATATGTCCAAAAACTATGCCACCTGTTGGGGAGCTCTGGAATAATATATCTAGCTCCTGCAAAAATTGGCATAAGGTTATAAAATGATTTAATATTTTATTTAAATCAAAACAAATGTCAGAAATTAGAAAACAGAAATAAATAAAAGCGAGAACTTACCTGGGCCTTTTACCTGGCGCCCCTGGCCCAGCCAGCTGGCCGGCCCAGCCGACCTCCTCCTCTATCGTCTTCGTCCTCGACGGAGGGAGGGGAGTGTGCCCGGCGCGCGCGCGCGCCACCGCGCCACGCCACCTGCTCGCCTGCCTGCCTACCCCTCCCCTCCTCGTCTGGATGGCCTGGAACGACGCCACGCCCTCCCCCGTTCTCTCTCACTCTCCCCCGGTTCTTCCTCTCCTCTCCCTCGCTCTCTCTCTCCCGTGTCCGAACGCACCCCTCGCCGCCGTTCGCCATAGCAGCCGCCACCGGCCTCCCCTCGCCTCCCTGACACGCGCAGGAGCTCCGCCCCCTCGCCCTGAAGCTCTCCGTCAAGCCACAAGACGCCGGACGCCCTGTGGAGCCGCCGTCGCCATCGTCTTCCTCCTCGGGCTCCGACCACCATCACCGTCGATTCGCCGTCTCCGGTGCGTCCCCGAGCCCGCTTCGACGCCCGCTGCAACCGCGGTGAGCTACGCCACCGTTTCCCTCTCTTCTTCCCCTCGTTCCCGCGCCGTAACTCCGTTCCCCACCACGGCCGAACCTCCGCCGTCGCCGAGCTCGCCGTCGACGCAGCTCCGGTGACCATCTGGTCACCCCGGCGAGTCCAACCAGTTCGTAAGGCCCCGTAGAGCATCCCTAGCGCCTTGCCTCGCTCGCCTTCGAGCTCCAACCCCGTTTCCGTGCACGACCGAACCCCGGCGGCCGCAGCCGAGCTCGCCGCCGTCGACTCCGGCCACCCCAGGCCCAGCCACGGCCACCGCCCGACGCGCCATCGAGCTGGCTTTCCAACGCACCTAGCCGCGCGCCGTTTGGAGCACCACAGAGGAAACCCGAGGCACTTGTACGCCGCGGACCTCGCCGGCGACTAACCGCCGGCGGGTTTGACCTGTTTGACCTGGGGTTTGACCCCCCCAGGGTCACTGACGCGTGGGCCCCATCGGCCAGGTGGTCAGATTACTGCTAATCACTGTGAGTTAACCCCCTGACACTGACCAGTGGGCCCCAGCGCCACTTATTCCTAATTAGAATTAAACTAACCCTGTTAAACCCCCCTGTCACTGACGTGTGGACCCCACACGTCAGGTTTGACCCCAGCCAGCCGCAGTTGACCACTGACGTCATGCTGACGTCATGCTGGCGCAATATAAATATTTCTGGATTTAATTTAAATCAGGAAATTCTAGAATATTATATAAACTTCAAAAATTCATAACTTTTATTCTGTAACTCCAAATTAGACAAATTATATATGAAAAATGATCAGAAAAATCCAATCTATCCATCTGTACTATTTTCATGCATGATCAAACAAGTTAAATTGATGTTTTAAGCAGAACAAGGAAAAGCACTTTAAAAGGCCATGTTTGAGTTTGAAATTTGAATCTTTGATTCAAATTTGTTCAAACCCTTCTGGTTTTAGTTGCATTAGCCCAACACACTCATATTGCCATGTTTCATGCATGCATCATATTGTTGCACATTGTTTGGTGATGGTTGTGTATCGGTGTCCTTTGCGACAGGTTCTGCCTCCGAGGAGTACCGTGATTACCCTAACGAAGAACCATATCAGTGCATCGAACCATCAGGCAAGCAACCAACCATTTGATCATATCGATACAATCCCATATTCTCGCTCCTGCTCTCTTTTACTACATTAAGACAACGCGTTTCAAACTGCTGTGTGCTACGGTAGTTGAACCCATTTCCTCTGCATGACCTGTCATTGCCACAGTAACTAGATGAAACCCACTAGCATGTGTAGGAGTTGATTGAGCCATATGTATGTGTTGTTCCTACCTTGCTATGCCTGCTATGCTTAGAGTCGTGTCAGGTCTGGTTCATCTGGGTGATGGGCTAGAGTGAAATGTTTATGTCGGTAATGAGAGTGGTGTGGTGAACATGATTTGGTAAAGGTATCGATGAGAGGCCATGTAGGAGTACATGGTGGGTTGTTTCATTGAAGCCGACCTTAAGCACTGAGATCTGTATGTGTGATTTAAGAATCAGCTACTACCATGCATTGGGCCCGAAACCAATGGACCCTCTCGGCTTCTTATTCACCCTAGTTCTCCGTCCAGGAGTTGCAAGTAGTTTCTGGTGTTTGTAGCCTACTGGAGGCCGTGGACAGCGCTGACCGTAGGGGTGGGCTGTGATGCGGTAGGTACGTGGCACGATGTACCGAATACCCGTTAGGTATCTCGGGAACCCTGTTCACATCGTTCGGGGCCGTATGGGAAACCTCGGCCGGACTCCCTGCGGATGGAACCTGGATAGGCGATAAACCTGGACTGGAGGCTTAGGTGGTTAGGTAGGTCGTGGCCGACACCCACGTTGGGCTTCCGCTTGAAGGTTGCCGAGTACATGTCGTGTAAGCGATGGTAAGTGGTGAGAGCATGTATGAAGAAGTACACCCCTGCAGGGTTATCATAATCTATTCGAATAGCCGCGTCCGCGGTAAAGGACTACTTGGTTGCCTATACAGTTCATAGACAAGTAAATGGAAACTACTAAAAGCCTCAAGATAAGTGTGAGTGCCGAGGATGGCTCTTCCGTAGGAAGATGGAGGTGGATCCTCGGTAGTGTATTGAAGTGGTGAGTAGTGGACTCGTGTGCGCAAAACCTTTTCGAGTTGGAGCCTCGTAGGTTAGCCTAGCCAAGAGTCAAAGCTGGCTTGCTGCAATAACTCCACCAACCCTTCTTGATAACATGCATGTATGTAGGATCTGATGTAAGTCTTGCTGAGTACCTTTGTACTCATGTTGCTATAATTTATATTTTTACAGAAGACGCTGCAACCCCTTCTGATGGGTTCTACGTAGACGTTGACATCAACGAGTAGGCTAAAGGCCCAGGTGGTGACCCTGAGCTTGTGAAGGACCACGTAGTATAGCTAGGCTTTCCAAGCCTCTTTTATTTTACTAGTTGTCTGTACTCAGACAAGTTACTTCCGCTGTTGGTTTGTATGACTGTATGACTTGAATGTTGGGTCGTGAGACCCGTACCTTTGTGTATGATATGTATGGCTCCCTGAGCCTTAAATAAAGTACTTGTGTCGTAGAGTCATGTTGTGATGCTTCGTTGTATTTGCACATATCGAGCATATTGTGTGTATGATTGAAATGCTTGGTATGTGTGGGATCTGACTACCTAGTTGTTTATCTTTAGTAGCCTCTCTTACCGGGAAATGTCTCCTAGTGTTACCGCTGAGCCATGGTAGCTTGCTACTGCTCTGGAACACTTAGGCTGGCCGGCATGTGTCCTTCTTCGTTCCTGTGTCTGTCCCTTCGGGGAAATGTCACGCATTGAGTACCGGAGTCCTGTTAGCCCGCTACAGCCCGGTTTACCGGAGTCCTGCTAGCCCAGTGCTACAGCCCGGACCCACTTGCTGATGACCGACACGTTCGAAGCTGGGTCATGGATGCCTGTCCCTGTAAGTCTGTGCCACTTTGGGTTTACGACTAGTCATGTCAGCCCGGGCTCCTTATCATATGGATGCTAGCGACACTATCATATACATGAGCCAAAAGGCGCAAACGGTCCCGGGCAAAGGTAAGGCGACACCCATGGGGATACCGTGCGTGAGGCCGCAAAGTGATATGAGGTGTTACCGGCTAGATCGATGTGACATCGAGTCGGGGTCCTGACAGCCTTCTTAAGGGCCACCACTTCGGTCGTGGCCCCTATGAAAGTTCATGATGCTTTTATTAGCAGAAACCATTTATCCTTCATAAGTATATAGGCGGGGTATTACGTACCTTGACTTTCCTCCAGCTGCCCCTTCACGTGGACGAGCTCTCCCTCAGTCCGCTCCAGGTCCTCCTTTAAGAGACCTCCGCAGTACGAGCGGCAGCGGCCAGTAGAGATGCCTGCTTATTTACATACACATCTTAAGTTAGACTCTTGCGAATATTATTTGATCCTCTATTCGGCTTTTCTTTTCGAACACCAAACAGAGCATCAGGCGCTACTGTCTACACTGTGATATTCTCTTACAATTTTATTTCTTACCTCAAAGCCTGTTAGAAGGCTAGCACAGGCTTCGGTCAATCCGCTTTTGGCGGACCGGACCTTCTCAATCACTGTACTCATAAGAGTACGGTGTTCTTCGTCAATGGAAGCACCGCGAAGCATTTCCTGCAAACTGTCTGGTGCCTCTGGATAGACAGAGGTCATCGGTACAGGGGGCTCATCCTCCTTAGGGAGAGGCTGCCTGCCTGAATCCGGAACCACTTGGGTTTCCGGAGCCGTATTCGGCTGGGGGCCAAACTGGCTGCAGCCCCCATTATCAGAGTCCGTGGGGGTCTTTCCCGCCATGTATCCGGCAACTAGGGTTTCGCCTGGAGGTGACTCCGGAACCATCTCCCCTTGGCCTGGTATCCTTCGAGACAACACCTCGGTGTCGTCCACAGCCTTGGGGAAGGAGGCTGTCGAAAGAGACTCGTTCTTCATCGCCGACGGGTCCAGCGATCCCTCCGAAGAGGAGGATATCTTGATGTTGGATTTGGCCAGACTTTAGGTGCACATCTGGTGCGTTAAGAAGCAATAAAGCAAACGTACCGGAAATACTATTGTGTACTGATACTTACGACTTAGCCAGGGGCTTGACCCTGGGTTCCCACTCCTCGCCGCTATTGGTGGCTGAGGTGGAATGCTCTGGAAAGAAGGTTTTTCCCTTCTTGGACACCTCGGCCCCCCATGCGTGGCGGCCTTCTTCTTATTTGTCCCCTCAGTAGGGGGGGGATGCATTTGCTCCTCCTCCTCGTCTTCGGTGGAGGAGTGCGTCTTGGTGTCTTCGGACGTCATGTCCGGTGCAACCTTGCGCTGGAGACTCTGTCTGGTCCCCGCGGCCGTCTTCTTGGCCTTCTTCTCCAGCACGTCATAGGGCGCGGGGAACAACATCTTCGTAAGAAGAGGCGATTCTGGATCTTCAGGGAGCGGAGCCAGACAGTTAATCTGTTCCGCTATCGCTACCTAGGCCTGTAAGATTGGCATGGAGGCTTAGATTCCTCCCGCGGATGTGCTGGTAAAAAGCATATCTTGCAAATACGAAAACTTACCGGATTAGCTTGGCATTTTGCACTGATCCCGTGATCTTCGGTTATGGGCGGTGGTACCTTGTTGGCCTTGAAAAGCACCTTCCAGACGTCTTCTTGCATCATGACGAAGAGCTCTCGCAGCGTCTGGTGTTTGGCCGGGTTGAACTCCCACATATTCCAAATCTGTCTCTGACACGGAAGAATCCGGCGGAGGAGCATAACTTGGACCACGTTGACAAGCTTGATTTTCTTGCTTATCATATTTTGGATGCATGTCTGGAGTACAGTCAGTTCTTCCGCTGAGCCCCAGGCTACGCCCTTCTCTTGCCAGGAGGTGAGCCGCATGGGGAAACCAGATTGGAAATCGGGGATCACCACCCAGTTGGCGTCGCGCGGCTCGGTGATGTAGAACCACCCCGATTGCCACCCCTTCATAGTCTCCACAAAGGAGCCTTCGGGCCAGGAAACATTGGGCATCTTGCCCATCATGGCGCCTCCGCACTCCACTTGTTAGCCGCTCACCACCTTTGGCTTCACATTGAAGGTCTTCAGGCATAGGCCGAAGTGGGGTGGGATGCGGAGGAAGGCCTCGCACATGATGATAAACATCCGAGATGTTGAGGATGAAGTTGGGGGCCAAATCATGGAAGTCTAGCCCGTAGTAGAACATTAGTCCGCGGACGAATGGGTGGAGGGGGAATCCCAACCCGCGGACGAAGTGGGAGAGGAATACTACCCTTTCCTGGGGTTTTGGGGTAGGGATGAACTGCCATTTGGCCGGAAGCCGACGCGCGATGTGTTTGAACAAGTATCCGGCCTCCCGAAGCTTCTTGATGTCCTCCTTCTTGACGGAGAAGGCCATCCACTTGCCTCCCGCTCCGGACATGTTCGGAATGTTTTTGCAGAGAAGGTGAAAGCTTGGGCATTGGAGCTCGAGAATGGATGAGCAGAGGAGGAAGAAGGCGTGGGTGAAAAAAGGGGGATCCTTATCTCTTTATAAAGGCGGCAGTCGTGTGCCTCCCTACTTGCCCTAGAAACTCTCTTATTCCCCAAGCGTCGTGCTAATGGCGCGGTTGGGTTACCCACGCCCGTATTGATGAGAATCCCGTGATAAGGGGACATGATCTCTGCTTCGACAAGACGTGCCAATAAATCCGCCTCGCAAGATGTGCAGTAGCAGGTTGAGAAAACGGTTCGAATAATGACCAGGACACGGCGTGATGTCACGCTATGGAAAAGTTGTCAGCAGATTAGACTCGTGGAATATCGTACTCTCTACGGTGGTATGTGGAATTTGTTTTGCAGAGCCGGACACGATTCTTATGTTCAAGATCTACTTTGGAGTATTCGGAGAAGGAACCCGCCTTGCAATCCGAAGACAATCTGCGCGCCGGACTCATCGTCATTGAAGCCTGGTTCAGGGGCTACTAAGGGAGTCCTGGAATAGGGGGTCCTCGGACAGCCGGACTATATGCTTATGCCGGACTGTTGGAATATGAAGATACAAGATTGAAGACTTTGTCTCGTGTCCGGGGGGGGGGGATTCTCCTTTGTGTGGAAGGCAAGCTTGGCAATTCGGATATGTAGATTCTCTTCTCTGTAACCGACTCTGTGTAACCCTAGCCCCCTTCAGTGTCTATATAAACCGGAGGGTTTAGTCCGTAGGACAAGAAACAATCATAATCATAGGCTAGCTTCTAGGGTTAGCCTCTGCGATCTCGTGGTAGATCAACTCTTGTAATACTCATATCATCAAGATCAATCAGGCAGGAAGTAGGGTATTACCTCCATAGAGAGGGCCCGAACCTGGGTAAACATCGTTTCTCCTGCCTCCTATTACCGTTAGCCTTAGACGCATAGTTCGGGACCCCCTACCCGATATCCACCAGTTTTGACACCGACAACGAACACGACAACATATTCCATTTCGACCCAGCCGGTTGGTTCCCCATGAACACGACGATGACGTTGTTTCTCCATTCTGAACCAGCCATGTACACGAGCCCTGGCCGTACGTATGTGTGAGTAGGCGTTCGAGACCCCGCCCATATGTACGTACGTGGCTGTATTTTCTTTCTTGCACCCTGGCCGCAGTACGTACGTGTACATGCTACGTGCGCGCTTCTACTACGACACGTGCGCGCCTCTACATCGACCAGTATGTACGTACACATTCGCGACTAGAATGACAATGCTACATATGCTTCGACCAGGTGGGTCCCGACTGTCAGGTACTTCTTCCATGCGAAGATGTAGCTGGTGGGTCCCACCAGTCAGGGGGCGAATCGTTTTTTTGCCCGGATGCACTTCCTTGCGTGCGAAGATGTAGCTGGTGGGTCCCAGCAGTCAGGGGGAAATGTTTTTTCACGAAATACGGTGGCCCGACCGGGGGGTCCCCGCTGTCAGGTGGAGGAATAATTATTCTATGTGTAATAAGGAGGCACTTCCTTGCGGCCCCGTGGACCCAGCTGTCAGCCCTCCACGTACAGTACTCTTCCGATGGAAGTCATTCCTTGACCACGTTGACCACGCCGCGCCGAGAGCACTAGGGCGATGGACGACGGCGAGGCCTAGGAATGGGACGACGCGGAGCCGGGGAAGACGCGACAGTGGAAGCCCGCGCGGAGAGGAGTACGAGGGTTCACTAGTTCAGCTGTGGTGTGAGGCTGCCATCGCCGCAGGTCCTGGCCAGCGGTGGGAATAGTAGGGGCGATGAGGCCTCCACGGCAGCACAGCCGGCCACGAGAGGCAGAAGCATGCGGCACGACTGGCGCTGCTTTGGGCGGCTGGAGCAAGAAGACCAGAGGTTGAAGAAGCACTACGGCCGTTGGATGGACATCGTACGGTAACTAGAGCTAGAATTGTACATACTGACTAAGTTGACAAAGCCCTCTGTCCCCGCCAACTTAGTAGGCCCACAAGTCAGCCTCCCACCAAGGAGCGTCCCAGCTAGCAGGGGGGGTATTCATTTTTTTGTGCGTAATAAGGAGGCACTTCCGATGGGTCCGAGATGACAGAGGGGGGAACGTTTTTTCGCGAAATACGGTGGCCCGTCCGGTGGGTCCCAACAGTCAGGGGGGAATGTTTTTTCGCCAAATACGGTGGCCCGTCCGATGGGTCCCTGCTGTCAGGTGGAGGAATAATTATTTTGCGTGTAATAAGGAGGCACTTCCTTGCGGCTGCCGTGGACCCAGCTGTCAGCCTCTCCACGTATAGTACTCTTCTGATGGAAGTCGGTGGTTGACCACATTGACCATGCCGCGCCGAGAGGACCACGACGATGGACGACGGCGAGGCCTATGAAGGGGACGACGTGGAGCTAGGGAAGACGCGGCAGTGGATGCCCACGCGGAGAGGAGTATGAGGGTTCACTGGTTCGAGTGTGGTGTGAGGCTGCCGTCGCCGCAGAATAACAAGGTGTGTGGGTGAGTGGAGGAATGGCCTGGCCAGCGGTGGGAGTAGTAGGGGGCAGTGAGGCCTCCACGGCAGCACAGCCGGCCATGGGAGGCAGGAGCAGGCGGCACGACCAGCGCTTCTTTGGGCGGCTGGAGCAAGAAGACCAGAGGTTGAAGAAGCACTATGGCCCTTGGATGGACATCGTACGGTCACTGCAAATAGAATCGTTTATATTGACTAAGTTGACAAAGCCCTTCGTACGCGTCAACTTAGTAGGCCCACAAGTTAGCCTCCGAAACGGTGCACCCCAGATGTCAGGGGGAGGAATCATTTTTTGGGCGGCTGAAGCTAGAATATCCGAGATTGAAGAAGAAGCACGACATCCGTTGGATAGACATCCAATGACCACTGCTGCTAGAACCGTGTGTTGACTATAATAAGTTGACAAAGCCTTGCATACGCGTCAACTTCCTTTTTTAGGGGACGCGTCAACTTACTAGGCCCACAAGTGTGTGGCAGAGAACTTATAGCCCATTTGCGATTTGTAAGAATGTACAATGCGTTTTTGAATTCTAATGGAATTTACTACAACCCATTTACAGGTTGTTAAAAGTACAGCCCATTTTCTAGCTACGACAATGATTAATAAATTCAACCAACCATTCAAGACAGAATTCAATAAAATCTCCCACATTTTGATGGAATCCAAAATATTTTTATCCCAAAATTTCTAGTCAGATTAAATATAAATTTGCATTACGTAAAAATCAAACGAAACATTGCGCGCGCAACAATTAAAAATTAAGATTTTCAAAATCCATAAATAATATTTTATAAACTAATTTCGTGTTTGGTGCATTTTTTTATAGTTACTGCCCAGTTTTTATAATTACATCCCATTTATTACTTTTTAAAGCCCATTTTTCCTGTTAAGCCTAATGCATCCCTCCTAGGAAAGATTTGCAGCCCACCGGGGCGGAGAATAACAAGTTGACCTTGCCTGGGTATTCCACAAAAAAACATATAGCTGGGCTAGCCATTTTCATCTTGAAAAAAATTAATATCTAGGCTGGATATCTGGCCTGGGCTAGACGGGCCACAGCCCGCGCAGTTAATACCCTGCTCTCCTATGAACAACAACGAAAACATCGCTAAGAAAAACTCTATAGTGCTCGCGCCTCAAAAACACAAATATTGCTCGAGCTGCTTGGTCCCAGCTGTCAGCCCCACCTTGTGCAATTCTCTTGTTTATATTGACTACATAGTTTGACAATGGTGTGGGACTGTGATGTCAGGAAACCAAGAGGAAGCAAAAAAATATAGTTTTACATAATAAGGAGGCACTTGCGTATGTACGGCTATGGCCCTAGTGGGTCCTTACTGTCATCCAGTCAAAATAAAGTTATCTCCTGAATCATCATGTTTGTTGACCATGTTAACAATGCTCGGCACCACGGTGAGCATAACAACTCAAAGGACGACGGAGAGGGCCTTGTGGGCCTTACGGATGGTCTGATATAGCGCCCGCTGCACATTCAGGAAGCCAGGATCATCGGACACCTATGAGCACCTTCGAGAGACTGAGACGACATAAAATGGTAAGGCCGCGCTTGCGAGCTCTGGTTTATTTCACACATGTATTAAGATACAAGTGTAATTTACTTGTCATCGGAAACAGCGCGTAAAATACAGGCGTAATGAAACCAAGGGCCCGAGGTCTGTAAGTAAAACCGGTGGGTTACGCGTGTAATTTGAGAGACCGGTGTATATCTTACTAGTCGAAATCGACCAACCAAGCGCTTCGCCCGAGACCATCTGCTTTTATTTACAAGCGTCAGTTCTACAAGCGGTTTTGGTTGGAAAACGACGATCCAATCACGGCCTAAGATGATGAGTTGGTCGGAAGATCATATGGTTTCACGTATAACCTACCCGACGTGTCGTATAGGCTATGAATGAAACATAAGATGATGAACTTCTTAAGCACGGAAACAACAGAAGAGGATGATCTTCTTAACAAGCAAATCACTGGCATTAGATCGACATGCAAAACAATATGAAGCATTATTCTCAGGAGGCACGGTGAACAACTCGTGATGCCGCATGCCACAACATTCCAAGCTCAACTTTGCAATCAAACGTAAGGCCCGGCATTACATAGACAATATTCAGAACAAACTCTTAACACAGGAATATCTTAGCAGAGTAACTATTTACTTCTAAACTGAATACAGGAATAGGGAAAAATGATCGACGTTGCTCACAGCAAATGGCGTCCCACTCAAAAATATAAAATGCATGTCTTCTGGCTAACATCAGTGAGCAAATTTTGAAAAGATTTTCCAATTCCAATATACTAAACTAATATCTTCTAGCTAACATCAATGATTAAACTTTGACAAGCTTTTCACATTCAAAATATGTAATGCCTATGATCGTGGAGTCATGTGATGGCTTCTTGTACATGTTTGGGAACTTTTTGCCTAGTGCACTCCACGTGTTGTAGAGTTGCCTATGCTCTCTGCAGACTAGTCATGTCCCCAGCGTCTACTAATACTCTATAAAGCTTCTCAGTTATTCCTTCTGTAATGTAGCGCAAACAATGACTGCTTATTTCTGCAAAGTGGAACGACCAAGTGGACCTAGTAATGCAGCAGTTTTCCTTGGACACGTAGGCTCCTTTTGTGTTGTTCGACTAAAATCAAAGTCGGAATAAAACTGAGCTTTAATTTTTATATCCCTGTAAGCAACAATAGGTATAACGGAAACAATTACTTAGAAATAATGGTTGATGACTTGTACTCCCAGAAGAAAAACATCTACTGATCTACCTTATCTTAATGGGAAACAAAGCAGGAGAGTAGCAATTCTCTATCAGTGTGATTCATTCATATTGACTAAGACATTATCTTAACAATGCCTTGTTTCAACATGTATAAAGAACGACAAAGTAGAAAAGTACCATTCCTAAAACAATGCGAATGATTCATTTTAACAGAGACATTATCTTAACAATACCTTGGTTAAACATGTAGAAAGAACTACAAAGCAGGATATTACCATTCCTAAAACAATGCGACTGATTCATTTTAACAGAGGCAAAAAAGGAATCAATTACTGGCCAATAAAGGAGGATGAAACATGTGGCCACAAAAATGGTAATCCCGCCAATCCCTAACAAGTGTTGCAGTTTTGAACTAAGATTCAGTAGTTAATTAATTCTAAGAGTGGCATTGCTTAATTTTACCAGCGGCATTAGATTAACAAAAAGCATAAACAGTTCCAGGGGAAAGTGGGCACAACAACAGCATATGCTTCCATGTACTTACAAAGGGTGTGATGCAGATTTTTGTTGTAACAAAGAAACAAGCATCATGTCTGGGTTGGAACATTTTTTTCTCACTTAATGGTAAAAGACAGCAGTTCAATAGCTTCAATTCCACATTTATCCAAAACAGTACCAATACAAGTAGCACAACATCTCAAAGCACACTGCACCATCATGTGGATGAAAGTTGGTACTGACCATTCTTGACCAAGATTTGAAACAGCTCTGGAGGAGGATTTGAACAAAATCCCAACACATATATGAAAATCCAATCTCCTTTTGTGCAGTTCCACCAAAATTAAGCAAAGTCGCTGGTGTGACATTCAAGTTGAACTGCACAAAACACTCTTAAATCATAAGTGTTTCGCTTAGCGAAGCAAAATGTCGCAATAGCAACAAGTTGAATAGATATCCCTGTTTAAACAGAGGCAAAAAAGGAATCAATTACTGGCTAATAAAGGAGGATGAAACATGCGGCCACAAAAATGGTAATCCCGCCAATCCCTAACAAGTGTTGCGGTTTTGAAATAAGATTCAGTAGTTAATTCTGAGAGTGGCATTGCTTAATTTTACCAGTGGCATTAGATTAACGAAAGGCGTAAACAATTCCAAGGGAGAGTGGGCGTACCAACAATATGTGCTTCCATCTACTTATAAAGGGGGTGATGTAGAGTTTGTTGTAACAAAGCAACGAGCATCATGTCTGGGTTGGTCCCATTTTTGTTCACTACTTAATGGGAAAAGACAGGAATACAATAGATTAAATTCAACATTTATTTAAAACAGTACCAATACAACTAGCACAACATCTCAAAGCACACTGAACAATCATGTGGATGAAGGCCTGTACTGACCTTTCATGAGACTACCATGATAAAATACGAATCTACCAACACGAATAGGAAATGCAATCTTGTTTTGTGCAGTTGCACTGAAATCAAGCAAAGTGTTTCGCGTAGCAAAGCAAAATGTTGCAATAGCAACAAGTTGAATAGATACCCCTATTTTAACAAAGGCAAAAAAGGAAACAATTACTTGCCGATAAAGGAGGATGAAACAAACGGTGACAGAAAGAAGCATCTAACTTATCTTGATGGAAAACAAAGTAGGATAGTAGCATTTCTAAAACGGTTGCATTGATTCATATTAACAGAGACATTCTCTTAAAACAACATTCGTTAGAAATGTAATTTACTTTTAATAGTGGCATTGCTTCAATTTTCCGACGGCATTCTTAGATTAACAATAGCAAAATAGTTGTATGGGACATGCCAGCACCATGTGCGTCCACATGTATAAATGGGTGATGCAAAGTATGTAGCCAAGCAGCATATCTGCGTTGGTCCCATATTTGTTCTCTTTGAACCTTTTTCCTTTGTGAGGGCAGCAAATCTAGTCCTGCACAAAGGACGCGACCCCCCCCCCAGTTTCTTTCCCTTTTCAACAAAGAGATCGGTTCCTTACAGATGTGTGTACTGGGTTACCACCTTTTCCCCTTTTCGACCAACAAAGCGGCTGGATAGCCAGTCTATACTTCTTTCCGTCCCTCCTTTCCTCATTGAACCACGTCCTAGATTCATGCTCCACCCCACCGCACCCTTCTTTCTTCTTCGAACCAAGACCTAGATTTGACTACAAATCAAAAAAGATCCACATGCAGCTAGAGCAACGGCGATTTCAAAGAAACGTATACCTTAGGGTCGTCAGGAGGCCGGATCTGCCCACACTACGTACGACAGCGAGGAAGTAGGGTCGGTGGCCCTCCCGCACAGGCGCTTGGTGAAAGAGAACAGCACAGCCGGCAGTGGATTGCCTCCCTCACCGAAGGCGATAGAGTGAACGCTGCACCTCCTCCCCTTCCCGATGCGACGGGATCCGGACGCCTCCTTCACCAGCTGTGAGGGGGGAGAGAGAGACAAGAGGCCAACGCAGTCTTGTTTAGATCTGGTGAAGAGAGGGTGAGAGACTGTAAATATAGCAAACCCTAGCAAAGGAACACTGAGCCTCCAGCGTGTATATATGTAGTGCGGCGAGAGTGTGAGTGCAAACCCTAGCGAACAAACATTGAGGCTCTAGCTTATATATATACTATACTACGGACTGAGCTCTGGTGCCTTAACTGCACCTACTTTTGGCTGTATGATAAGGGGGCCAGCCGCATTTTGGGCCCACCTGTCATAAACCCGAAGGCAGGTGCACTAAAGTCAATGAAGCTGCGTCCATATAGTTCTCGTGTATATACGACTAATATATAGTGGAGTGGTTTTCTTTTTCTCTCCATAACAATCGTTTTAAATTGTGAAGTACGAAATGAAACTCTTTATTTAACATACCAGTGAAGAAAACTACTACTCCCTCTGTTCCTAAATATGTCTTTCTAGAGATTTCAACAAATGACTACATACAGAGCAAAATGAGTGAATCTACACTGTAAAATATGTCTATATACATCTGTATGTGGTAGTCCATTTCAAACCACTTGAAAGACAATTTTTTAGGAACGGAGGGAGTACTTTTGATGAACTAACGATCCACGCGTCCTGGTCGCACTTCCTGTCCTTCACGTGTGGTACACTACCCTCCCTTAAGTGAACAACCACACATGCGCCAAATTATCGGAAACGTGTGAGAGTGTGTACAAATAAAGAATTTTAATTTCAATTATCGGAAAGGTTTGAGAGTATGTAAAGTTTGCCTCTCTAATAATTATGGTTTGTTGTGTTTGGCCTAAACTCTTTCAAACTTTACAAAGTTTGACTTCAGTCAAATCTAATATGCGGAGCAAATAAAAATGGAGGGCTACTACGTCCATCCTGGTTTTTAGTCCACACCATTTTTAATCAAAGTTACTAGCTGGACAAATAAAATTACAGGGGAGCTGGAGACAAAGTTGTGAGAAGGCTTAGAAATCAATAAAAAAACTTAAGCTCTTAGTACCAACGTTGATCCTTCTTTGAGGAAACATTTGGTTCATAGCTAATTGTGTGATAAAATTACACCAACATGAAAGACGACTTCGTCTCCAACGCAACCAAGGTGAACTGTCGAATAATATCATCTTTGAGGGTAACAAGCAAAGAGCACTGATGGAAGACAGCTTGTTTTTCATTGAACATCGACCAGCGTCACCAGCCGATGCAACCATGAGGCGCCACCATGAGCATCGATAGGTCATCGTGGTGATGCATCATCCATTTGGCATCAAGTTTTGGTGAGGCACCTATGAAGTTCGACAAATCCTCACTGTGGTCTGTTTCTTCTCAGTAATCAAGCTCGAGGAAGGAAGAACCACGTGACAGAGGACAGTGAGGCAGAACAACAATGGCCATCCAATTTTGTGCAGTTCCACTAAAATTGAGGAATACATGCCCGGGTATGGAGATACGCATCGCTGTTTCCAAAAATATAAAAAAAGGATATAGTGTTGTTACTTTGTTTTACAAGATTAACAATGACATATCAATTGTCAATAAGAATTAATGAAAAGTACACCAACAAACAGAAGCATCATGATTATCTTGATGGGAACTAAACCAGGATACTCGAGAAAAAAAGCATTTCTTCATTTAACCAGTGATAGTATTAGATTAGCAGCAGCAATAGGAGCATATGGACAATGACCGCACAACCACCATGTACTTTTTGTCGAAACAACATGTATACCTCCACCGAGGCATAAATCAGGACACCTTTTCGAGTGGCATTTCCTCTATAATAGTAGTTGATGTTGGACCAGCCAACAAACCCTAGATACTATACATGGGGAGCTGGGGAGTAGTCGCATAGAAGAAAACCCGCATGTAGCGACCTTGGGAGCTGGACAAGTACAAGAAGTTACACCTCAGGTGGGTGAGATGTCGCTTAGGCGGGCGGGTGGGATCTTCCCACACGACGGCAGCGAACAAGGGCGCGGAGGACCTTTGTCTGCGCGAGCGCCGACTTCGAGAGGACAATGCGCATCAGCTTCCTCCATTGCCGACGGCGACAACGTCAACGCTGCACCTCCTCACCTCCCGCAACGGACGGGATTCAGCCGGATTTGTGACCACCGGTGAGGAGAGAGATAGAGTGGACATTGTCATTTTCTTTTGATATGGAGAGGGTGAGAGAGCAAGACGCGAGAAACTCTATCAAACAAGAGGCTATAATGGAGTAAAAAAATCTCCCCATAGCAGTGGTTTTAAATAGAATATGCGTGTTCCTGGAAAAAAGAAACGAAAACTGGCAGACAATTTTTTAATGTACCAAGAAAGAAAACTCGATCAAAAACACGCCCCCGCTTCCAGGTCGCGAGAGTCGTCGCGCACACACACATAGACATAGACATGCATATCCGTGTTTACGTAAAATTCCATTTCCATATCCATCTCCAATCATATTTGTCCAACTGGCACATTATTTACGTTGTTAATTATATACGCAGCAATATTAATGTACAACATCTCTTGTTTGCGGGCGTCCGGACTGCTGCCACGGCCGCTACTGACCAATCCGAACCCTCTTCATCACCCGCGCGTGCTTCCCACCCGAAACGGTCAGTGCCGTATTCATGCCCGGCCAGAGCGGACGCGACCTCTCACTGGCGCCAGCATTGAAGCGGTGCGCCAGCCGAGGAGTGTCGCCCGTGTCGCTTCCTGGTGCACGTGACTTCTCTGCGTTCAAAGGTTGCAATAGCCGGCCACAACATGCATGTAAAAAGTTTTTGGGAGTCCGTGCTACAACTAGTTGTCCTCCCCCAACTCGTCAATCTCTTCCAGTAGTGCTGGTACTCCATGGTGCGATCCATCAACAAGCAGGCAGGAAAGTTATCGTATACTCGGTGAGTGGCATGCCGATCGACCGTGTGGGGTCGAGCCATGGAGGAGGGTTAGACACGAATGCTGCAGACATGATTTAAATGTTGGTTTTGCTCGATGGCGCGATCCAACGAAACGAAATGTTGGTTTCTCTCCATTTCCAATTTTTCTCCGGAAAAACGGAAACTTTCCACTCCATTTTCATTCCTATTCCAAGGTTGCCCCGTTACAACATTCCATCAAATACAAAGGAAGCATGCTGATGCATCTCAATGATTCACAGATCATAGAAAATATTTACTTCACAACTAAAGACAAAAGTTGTGAGAGCGTGTACAAAAGAAAAACTATTGATGGGGTCACTATGACTTAAACCCTAAACCCTAAACAGGATTTAATTTCCTGGCCAGGTAGAACTTGTGGAAGGAAAGACGGCTGGCACCCTCGGATCATACGATGCTTTTGTGCAGTTCCACTAAAATCGAGCTAAGCATCCCTGATGGCAAAGATATTGAAGAAGTGTGATTAGAATAATAGTACTAGCACTAGTTCATGAGACATAAACTAATCACAAGTAGAAGCCGGTAGAAGTAGAGAAAGATCGACATGGAGATGGACCTACGTGGGGAGCTACGGCAGTGGAGCAAGCCGGCTCCAAAAGGAAGATGGACTACCTGGGACATCAGACTGTAGTTAGAAGGGCGGTTGGGACGTGGCATCGGCCCATACCACGGTGACCCCTGATTGCGACGCACCAACTGTTGGTTTTCTCCCTCGCGGATGTCGACCGCGTCTATGCAGAACATTGTTCCCTTCCCCCAGCTGCGGGATCAGGCCGGATATGTGACCAGCGGTGTGGCCACCATCGTTTAATGCTTGTGAAGAGAGCAACCCAAGCAAGGAGGCTTGTAGCTTAGGCTCCTACTGGTGTATATATAGTGGTTTTCTTTTTCTCTCCATATCAACCATTTTATATTGCGTATGTGTCATTGAAGACTGAAATGATGGTTCCTTCGTTCGACTAACTTAATGTGTGATTTGACTGCTCCTTAGTGGCCCCTACACGTACTCCCCCTACGTGTATGCAACAATCACATGTACACATGGATGCAAAAATGCGCGCGACGCCCTAATGCATGCATGTCCGAGCACACGACGGAACGCACACGGTCACGCTCAAGTGCTCAACCTACACGTGCAGGCACACACATACTCAACCAGGGTGAGTTAGTGACCGTATGAACACCGGAAAATGTATATATTGAGTGCAATGAGCATACTATTAAGTCCACTAACCATATTTTTACAAATATACAGTGACAGACAGGGTATTTATCTCGTTTGAAATTAAGCCATATTAAGCGGAAAAGAGGCACTATTGACTAGCATTACTTTGATGTGTCCCGTCAACTTGCCGAACGAGGAGAAGCTTGCAAGACGGGAGAAGCTTGCGCACGGTGGCTCACAGGACAAGGAGAAACTTTTGACTAATGCAAGCTCTCCCTCGCTCAGGCCGTGGACGTGCAACAGTTAATTCGGTGTCAGATTGCCAGAAGCATACACTATACTAGTACTATTATTGTTCGACTTCCCGAAGAGGCGAACAGCCAAGCGCAAAGTTTACTAGTACTAGTACTACTACTATAGTCTATAGAGGTATGTACTATACTAGTACTAGGAACCGGATGGAGGAGCGTCTGCACTCTTATTATATTTTTAAAATGTGATAAAGCAATCTTCAACACATTTGGTTCTCTTCAAGGATTCTCGCATGTGATAATTGATGGTGATTGCATGGAACACTCGCCACAATTCTCGCTTGAATCTGGCTCATATCCTATTACAAATAGGAGCGCTCGGTAATATTTCCTCTTTTTTGTTATTCAGCATGTAAACAGGCCAGCAAACCTTGTGGCACATCTTTGTGCGAACTGTGCTTGCTGCACTTTTAATGTGGCCGAGAGCTGGCTTGATGAAACATGTCGCTTCCTACTTTTTTTGCAGGGTACCTCGCTTCCTAGTGACCAGTGTCTTTGCTGATCGTCCTAAGAATGCTTATATATGAATAAAGCTCTCTCATTTACCAACGAAAAAGATTAAGCCATATTAACTGGAAAGGAGGGAGTATGGACTAGCACTACTTTTTGGTGTGTCCCGTCAACTCACAGAACGAGGAGAAGCTTGCAGGACATGGTGAAGCTCGCTTACGCCTTTTGACTAATGCAACCTACCCTCGCCCAGGCGGTGGGCATGCATCAGTCCATTCGGTGTCAGATTCTCAGAGGCATACACTGTAGTACCCAACATGCGGAGTACCATCATTGTTCGATTTCACGAAGAGGCAAAGAGCCAAGCGCAAGGTTTAGTAGTACGAGTAGTACTACTACTAGAACCACATGGTGGAGCGTTTGTACTCTTATTTTTTTTAATCTCTGATAAAGTACACGTTTACTCCGGAGAAGGGCGGAAAACGGTAGCCCAACATGTAGTGATGATATCGATCAACCATGCTCGTATATATCTTGGCCTCCGAGCGAGCCCGTCTGTGTGTTCTCGCTCCTGGTCTCTCTCAAGGAATGGCGGGTTGGCCATTTTGCCGTCAATTGAGATCAGTTTGCTCACACTTCGGTCCCACATGTTAGTGATATGCCAAGAGGAGGTGCGTTGACCGACTGGCCATACGAGTACTTTGTTTTGCACCTTCATACTACTCCTCCCTCCGTCACAGCTTACAGGGCACGCTTCATTATGATGCATTTCTCTCAATGCATTTCCACCACCAGAGAGACTTTAGATGTCGTTTGGTTTAATGCTCAATTAATTAGGGCATGGTAACCGCAATGAAGTCCACAATTTTCTCTCGATGTACTACTACAGAGTGGAGTAAGTGCATGCATGTGTGTACCCGGGGTGGAAGCACTGCATGCATGTGTGTACGCATTATTTTCTCTAGTAATAGATGCCGTGCTATAACTACCAATGCTATTTTCAGGCCGATCGCTAGTCGCCTTAGTCCCAAAGATTTTTTCTTTTTTCTAAAGTGCGCTCTATAAACAGTGACGGATGGAGTAGTATGAGCGGATTCAAAGAAGAGCGTATTGATGGTTGCTTCTTTCGAGTAACTTACAGTAGGAAAGGTGGGGCTTATGATTTGACTGCTCAATACTCACTATTAATGCGGCGCAACGACCAGGCCGAGTCTCCCATGCGGTTGTGCACTACCCCCTCGGTTCTTAAATATACTCCGGGATATTTTTCTTTCTGTTGATTTCAACTAGTGACTACTCAAATATTTGTCTTTTTAGAGATTCAAATGGACTACTACATACGGATGTATATAGACATATTTTAGAGTGTAGATTTACTCATTTTGCTCTGTATATAGTCACTTGTTGAAATCTCTAGAAAGACAAATATTTAGAACGGAGGGAGTACAGATACGAAGCAAAATGACTGAATCTGCACTCTAAAATATGCCCATTTGAAATTTGTAAAAAGACAAATATTTAGGAACAAAGGAGTATAATTTTGTGCATGGCACATGGACCCGGATGCTGAAGAGGCTTCTAACAATGCTATCAAGCTTCCAGCATTTGTTTACATAATTGACGTACTATACAAATAATTTTCCAACGACATGAAATTGTACAATGGTGTGAGCTTTCAGCTTTTGTTTCGTGTGTCTTGCCATCGATGCTCTTTTGGAAACAATAAAAAACTAACTTCCTTGCTAATGCATCTCAATTATTAGCAGACCAGAGCTAATATTTACATCACAACTGAAGACAAAGTTGTGAGAAGGTGTTAAATTAAAATTGATCCATGCTATCATTGGCAGTAACGTCCCCCCAGCTCCGTCTAAATCAACAAGGCATGTTGGGAAAAAAGTAGCTGTCTGGAGCATGCAACATTCTGATCATTTTGTGCAGTTCCACTAAAATAGAGCTGAGCGTCCCTGTTCCAAACATATTAAGTGTGATTACAATAATAGAGGACTACTGATGAAACAATAAACACACAAATAGAAGCCGGTCACCTTTGTAGTCTCTCTTAAGACTAACTAGTTCGAGAAGATTAGGCTCGGAGTAGGATGAGGAGGATAGAGCAAAACCAATCTCCCTTTGTGCAGCCGCACTGAGTACAACTGGACAAAACACGCTTATGAAAAAAGTGATTTGTGCAGTTCACCAAAAGGTCGCAATAGCAACGAGGTGAAATGGATTGCCCTGTTTGCAAAAAAGAGGTAGAAAGGAAACAATTACTGGCCAATAACAGTTGATGACACATGCGACGACAAATAAGAAGCATATTCCTTGTCCTAAGAGAAGATAACAACACGATTGTGTTTGTCTAAAACGCTGTGAGGACGAGATTGCAATATGGAAAGTACGCCGGATGAGCTACATTTTGGGCAAAGAACTATGGAAGATCCACATGCAGCACGTGGCAAGACGGGCAGTGGAGCAAGGCCGGAGGGGATACCAGGAGGTCGTTGAGATGTAACTAGGTGAGCGGCGGCCGGGCGGAATCTGCCCATACTGCGGCAGCGAGCAGGTGGCGTAGGCCCTACCGCAGCGGAGCTTGGTCAGAGAGAACGACGTGTACTGCAAATCAGGACGTGCTGCCTCGGCACCGTCGAACGAAGAAACTATGCACTTCCTCCCTTTCCGCCGGTGGATGGGATGCGGCCGGATCAGTGACCAACGGTGAGAGAGAGAGAGAGGCCACTGCAGCCTTGTGTGAGATACTCTGAAGAGACACAAACCAGGAAGGCAGGCTCCATTGTATATAGTGGAGCGGACTACCTTTTTCTTCATAAAAATCGTTTTATATTATGTGTACGTGCCATTGAGCGATATAACTTTATTTAAAAATAACGCACCAACGCATCAAGTCGAACTTCGTTTCGTGCAAGCGTGGTACACGACCTCCGTAGGTAAACAACCGCTACACGCGTTCAAATTAGCACATGGGCTGCCATTTCTTACAGAAATGAGCTCCACCGTGTACTTGCGCAGGTGTGGCTAGGCACGATGCTTGAGTACATGCAGGGTGCACCTATTCTCTTCTTGTATACATACACCACCTATATGTGGGGTTGTGTGAGAGAGGTACAAATGTAGAGAGATATAGTGTGTGGGTTCGTGAGAGTTTGGGGGGGTCAATCAAGAAATGTGACATATGCAATGTGTGTCAAATAGAGTCCTAGATATATCATATATATAGAGGGGGCGATCTACAAGAAAAGAGTGGAGGTATCATCGGCTTGAGTTTTCCATGGAATCGAAGAGAGGGATGATGTGTGTATGTGTGCGCGCGCGATTGATAAAGAGTGCCATCGAATTTGTTGGTGCCCACATCGAAGATATAGAGTGGTTGGCCTACTGGAACGTGAGAGGGGACATGTGCAGTTTTCTTCTGTGGCATGGATACCTACCTACAGCGCTCGATTATCAGTGTGTGGTGGGGGGAGGGAGGCCTACCTCATGTATTAAGGGGGATCGATCTACCTCATGTATTCAGGGAGATCGATCGGCATCCATGCATATGTGTAGGAGAGGAATAAGGTTGGGAGAGAGACAGAGCTAGAGTGTTGGAGGGGATGGTAGTGGAGTTGCTTCTAACAAATGGTGGGGTAGGCTTGCTAGACAAACGGAGGGCATGCCTGCAATATCAATAAGAGAGGGGATGGCTGCCTGTCTGTGCACGTGCATGTGAGAGACGGGTCAGGAGGCATGTAGGAATGATGAGGGGGGACGATATGGCTGAGGTACGTCGATTGATGGGGGGGAATAGTTAAAGTCGACCTAGGTATATGTTGGGAGATCGATCGGTATACATGCATGTGTGTGTTAGAAGCAAATGAGGCACGGGGAGAAGGATAGAGAGAGAGGGATGCATCTAGGAGGTGGTGCGAGAGGCGTACTATATCAAGGGGGAAGGAATGTGCGAGTACGAGATCGATGAAAAGAGTGGTGGGAGTGAGGCATGGACGGTGATAAGAGAAGAGGGGAAGCTTGTGTTTGTGCTATGCACACCTGGCTAGAGAGGCATCTCGATCGATGTGTGCCGTAAAAAAGGAGCTGGGGGGCCGACACACACCGTGGGTGAACGACCTAAAGTGAAAAGAAGAATTTGCACGATGGAGCTAGAGAATGCTGAGGAAGGGTGAGAGGGATGCGGGCGTGTGCATGCACGTGAGAAAGTTAGCGCTAGCTACAAAGATAAGAGGATTGTGTGGGTGTACATGACGAATAGAGATCATACTTCATTATAAAAAGCGAATTCGGATATTTGAAGAATTTATCATAGTGTTTTAAATCGACGCATGTGCGAATATATATAATGGTGATACACATGGTGTGGTTATGAACATGTTATACTACATATAATATATTTTATCTCTACTCTTATAAAAAAACGGAGTTGTTGATGATGGTGTGCCTGCCATCCTGCAATATAGTCCGTCTGATTTATATCTGACGGATAGGAAGGAAACTATGGCAATTTTTTAAAAAGATACCCACACCCCTCTCCATATTTGCAAATTAGGCCTCCCCTTGATCATGTTTATGTTCTATGGAACGCATGGGAATCTTGCTAGTACTACGTATAATACATAGAACATTGATTATAATTTGGGCTAATGTGTGGCTTTTGCAGCTCAGGTCTAAATAGTTGTCATAATGTAGGGGGGCGGGCACTATACTTTGTGTGATAAACGCGGTGTACGTGTGGAACATGCACTACTAGGGAAAAGCCTATACACATAATCTTAGCAGCAACGCGGTTCAAAAAGGAGCGCTGCTGCTAACAAGTAGTAGTGCGTGTCCTGTAAACTCGCTGCTGATAAGGATTTAGCAGTAGCGCGCTCGGCCTAAAACGCGCTGCTACAAATATCGACCGGCGGTGTTCACCTAACTGTAAGTAGCAGTAGCGCGGTCGCAAGAACTGCGCTACTGCTAAGTATGTAGTAGTAGCGCGCTTTTTCCGGGATCGCTGCTGGTAAATTTCAAATTGCCACACTTTTTTGTCCCAGTTAGCAGTAGCGCTGTATCCCAAAGCGCGCTACTGCTAAATCCTTGTCAGCAGTGCGTTTTATGTCCCGCGCTACTGCTAACCCGCACCAACCCAACACCTTTCCCCACCCGTCCCTCCCCTCCCCCTCCTCTTTTCCCTTCCCCCTACCTCCCCCTCCTCTCTTCCCTTCCCCCTACCTCCACCACATGCTCCCACTCTCACTCTTCTTCTTCTCCTCAATACTTCTCCCCCATTACTCTCTCTCTTCTGTCCACCTTTCTCTCTCTTCATTACTCCTACATAACTACACCACCTCCATTAATGCATCTCCTTTCTCTTTTTCCTTCCCCCTCCACTAGTTGAAGTTGTCTCCTCCCAAATTAGGTAGCTAGGTAGATGTAGGATTTAGTTAAGTGACCTATTTGCCCCCTAACTAGATCTATATTTGTCAGGAAGAGCTTTGTGCACTTTTGATCTCCCTACAACATCATCTCCACCGTGTGCTCGATCTCGATCGAGATAGAGGTGATGAAAATTTCATGCTTTTGCAAAATGGAAATATGTTTATGTGTGTGTGTGATATGTTTGTGGAAATTGTGTGTGTGGCATGAGTTGATGCCGCCAAATTGTGCTTTTGAGTTGCCTATGTTTTGCCGAAATGTCGATTTATTTCCGTTTTGGCGAATTCCGGGCAAACTGTAGATCCATATATGTCCTACTTTTAGGGAAGGTCATGCCAAATTTTTTATGACTTTGATGCATGCATGCATTTTTATATTCAATTTGTTTATTATTACCGTGCAGAGTTGACGATGGTCAGTGGAACGATGGTGGACAGGTGGTTGCGGTCAGCGGTGCAAGACATGAAAGAAAATAACCGGACAGAGGTTTTATGTCCGTGTCGAAAATGCAAAGGAATAGTTTGGCTCGACCCCCATGACGATGGTCGTGTCGAAGCGCACCTGCTCATGACTGGTTTCATGGATGGCTATACTCGGTGGATAATTGAAGATGAGGATGACGATGTTGAGGATGCCGACGGGGCAGGCAATGATGACACGGGGCAAGACGAAGAGATAATGGCGGCGGGGAAGAGGCCGGACATGGCGGCGGAGAAGGGGCCGGACATGGCGGAGGAGAAGGGGCCGGACATGGCGGCGGAGAGAACGACATGGACTCCACGCAGCAGAGTTCGTCGGTACTAAGTTCAATTGTGCGGTACCCTCATGTTCAAGCATTGCTTCGCAAGGAGACGAGTACTGAGAGAGCTGCTTCTAGAGAGGAGGCTAAGATGGAGCACCTGGTGGTAGACTCGAACACTCCATTGTATGATGGTTGCAATCCTGAGGTGACCCGCTTGAGTTTCACGCTCCAACTCCTGAAGACGAAGGCTAAAAACAAATGGACCGACACTAGCCTCGATGAGCATCTCAAGTACCTACCCGCGGGTAATCTATGTCCTACTCGTCTTGATGAGGGAAAGAAGATCGTGTACCCTCTTGATCTGCCACACGTTAGATACCATGCATGCATCAACAATTGCATAATTTATCGGAAGGAGCACACGGAAAAAACAAGCTGTCAGGTGTGCAATGCTTCTCGATACAAGAAGGCCGGGAAGAAATGTCCCCAAAAAGTTGTATGGTACTTACCGATCACTCCCCATCTCCAGAGGTATTTTGTAGATCCCAAGGAAGCAAAGCTAATGCGCTGGCACGCGGAGAGGAAGAAGCCCGACGATGGAGATGATCCGAAGCTGAGACACGTGAAGGATGGAAGCCAGTGGAGAGCGTTGAACAGCTTCTATCGGTATTATGAATGTGATGCAAGGAACATCGTGCTCAGCGCGTGTACCGATGGCATGAATCTGTTTGGAAACCAGAACACCAACCATAGCACATGGCCCGTGTTTGTATGAATGTACAACCTCCCCCTGGTTGTGCATGAAATCAAAGTACATTCACATGAGCATGCTTATTCAAGGGCCAAAACAACCAGGAAATAATATTAATTTGTATCTGGGTCTACTTCAAGAGGAGTTAGACACGTTATGGAAAACACCGGCCAAGACATGGTATGCCAGCAAAGGTGAGTATTTCAACATGAGAGCCGCGTTGATCACAACAGTGCAGGACTATCTCGGTTACGGATATGTGGCAGGCCAGGTGTGCCATGGATATTGCGGATGCACGCGGTGCATGGATGATACGACGTCTCAGCAGCTAACGTCAAGGAAAGATGGCGGGTCTGGGAAAATCGTGTACATGGGGCATCGAAGATGGCTTGAACAGGACGACCCGTGGAGAAACCGTGGAGATCTATTCAATGGTTACACTGAGCATCGAGGACCTCCACGTAAGCAGAGCGGTGCCGAAATCGATGAGCTGTTGAAAACTAGAAGGAGTGCCCCGCACCGGGAAAGGCATGAGAAAGGCGCCGGAGCCGCTGCTGAAGGTATGGAAGACGAGGTCTGTGTTCTGGGACTTGGAGTACTGGCACAAACTCGATACACCTCATTGCCTTGATCAAATGCATATCTGTAAGAATGTCCTTGAGAGCTTGCTCGCAACACTGATGAACATGCCGGATAAGACCAAGGATGGGCCGAAGGCAAGAAAAGACTTGCAAGATTTGAAAATCAGGGAAGATCTGCACATGCCGGCCCGTAAAATGTCAGACGAGACAGAGACGGAGACAGAGGCACGAGAGAAGAAGGTCAAGAAAATAAAGAAAGAGGATTATTGCCCCCCTTCTTGCTTCACCTTAAGTCAGGCTGAGATCAATCAATTCTTTAAGTGCCTTACCGGAGTCAAAGTTAGTTCCGGTTACTGTGGCAAGATAAGCAGATATCTAGACACGGACAAGAAAAGGTTCAGCGGGATGAAGTCTCATGACTGTCATGTGATGATGACGCAGATACTACCTGTTGCCCTTAGAGGGATAATGGACAAGCACGTCCGTGACACGCTTATTGGTCTCTGCAACTTTTTCGACGTCATCTCTCGAAAGTCGATCAGTGTGAAGCAGCTCCAAAGGCTACAGGAAGAGATCGTTGTGATACTGAATGAGCTTGAGATGTACTTCCCGCCCGCGTTCTTCGACGTGATGGTGCATCTGTGTGTCCATATTGTGGATGACATAATAGACCTGGGGCCGTCATTCCTGCACAACATGATGCCGTTTGAGAGGATGAATGGGATCATCAAAGGATTCGTTCGTAACATGTCCCGTCCGGATGGAAGCATCGTCCAGGGCTATTTGGCACAAGAGTGCATCTCTTTCTGTGAGAATTTTCTATATGGCGCAGACCAGCCGCCTGGTGCTAGTGTTGGTTTGCCCGTTAACAAGCACGATGGGAGGCTCGAAGGAGATGGTCACTGCAACGGTCGCAGGGAACTGCACGTGGCATACTCAGATCGACGCAGCGACTTTGACAGAGCAAACTTGGTAGTGCTACAACACCTAGACGAGGTAGATCCTTTCGTGGCACTGCACAAAGAAATTATCGCAAAGAAGTATCGTGACCGGGGGGTATGCAGGACGGACGCCGAAGTTACTAGAGAGCACAACTCCACTTTCCTGCATTGGTTCAAAGAGCATATTATTGCTAATCCCCCGGAGGAGGGCTCTAAGGACGGATTGCTCATATACGCCTTAGCACATGGCCCCTCGCCCAACCTCGTAACCTATCAGGCATATGATATCAACGGATACACGTTCTACACGGAGGCAAAAGATATGGACAGTGATGATCAGAACTCAGGGGTGACGATGGAATGCATGACCGGCAGCGACAACGGCACAACTGAACGATTTTATGGAAGGGTCGAGGAGATCTGGGAGCTTGACTACTCTGGACTGCACAACACGACGATGTTCCGTGTCAGATGGGCTAAGAATGTCGAAAGAGAAAGCCGGATGTTCACTACCATGACTATACCCGACGCCAAGAGCGCTACCGTGAACGCTATCGCAAAAAACGAGCCATGGGTACACGCTAAGCACGTGACACAATGCTTCTTCATAACTGACCCGCGCAATCCCAGCCGTGTTGTCGTGAGGAGAGGCAAAAGGAACATCATTGGAATGGATGGAGTCGCCAACGAGGAAGACTATGATCAGTACGGCAACCCAATGAGGGAAGATGACGATGATGATGAAGTATACGTCAAAAGAAGAATCAATACTACATTACCTAAGAAAAATCGTACTCCATGGAAAAGGCAAAGTCACAATGAGGGGCTCAATTATTCTTCGACGAACAAGAAGGGAAAGAAGCTGACTCAAAAACGAAAACGTCAGCACTGAGGAAACGTATGTTATGGGTCCAATGATGTGTAATATATATATATGTTCCTATTTTGTATACACACTTAGCCATTATTATGCATGGGTCCAATGATGTGTAATATATATGTTCCTATTTTGCATACATATTTAACCGTCAAATGATGCAATATATATCGCCCTCCCTTCGTTCACTGCCCTCGGGAAATAAAAGTGGGATAAAATAAAGGAAAAGAAAAAGGAAAACTGGCAGTAGCGACGGTAGTAGCAGCGCGTTTTGTATAAACCGCTGCAGCTACTGAATTTAGTAGTAGCGCATTTTACCTAAACCGCTGCAGCTACTGATGTTAGTAGCAGCGCGTTTTGACGTAACGCGCTACTGCTACGTCCACTTAACCCAAAATTCTCACTCGCCCTGCTTCATCCCGCCATTTCCCCCCAAATCCCCACTCTCTCTCCCCCGTCGCACCGCCGCGCCCGACCCGGCCCCGGCGCTCGCCCCCGACTCCGCCGGCGCCGGCGCTAGCCCCCGCCCCCGGCGCTCGCCCCCGTCCCGACCCTCGACCCCGACCCCGGCACCGGCGCTAGCCCCCGACCCTCGACCCCGACCCTGCCGCTCGCCCCCGACCCGGCCGGCCCTCGCCCCCGACTCCGGCGCCGGCGCTCGCCCCCGACCCCGGCGCGCTCGCCCCCGACCCGTTGGCCCTCGCCTCCCTCCTCTCCCCTGCCGGCCGTCGTCGGGCCTGCCTCCTCGCCCCTGCACTCTCTGTAAACCCCCCCCTCTCTGCTAGGGTTCTTCGGTTATGTTAATTAATTAGGTTATCTATTTAGTTATGAATTTAGCTAGGTTTCAAAATTAGCTGAATTTATATGCAAATTTGAACTGGACATGTGATATGTGCATATGTCATGTTTTGGACATGTCATGTTTGGAAAATGATCCGAGTGGCCTATGTTACGCTGGAATGTTGATTCATTTCCATTCCAGTGAATTTCAAGCGCTCGATATGTCCATTTTTTAGCAAAGGTCATGCCGAAATTTCCCGTGAATAAAGGCATGATTTGTGCTACATAGTTGGCATATCGAGTGCTGGCACATAGATTTCTTTTTATGTCATTTCTCATTTATTCATACTTTTAGAAATAAATGAGGCCACTTAATCATAGGAAACATGTCGAACAACGAAGAAACTGGGCCTTCTGACCAAGATGCAGACGAGATGGATTATGAGGGTGAACAAGAGTACCTCGACTATTTGACTGCTAAGCAAGGTTTGCAGGTCGGCCTCGATGATGGTACTGACGCCGACATCGACACCGACGGCGCCGGCACCGATGGCGGCACCGAGACCGGTGGGGAAGGTACCGGCGGGGAAGGTACCGGCCCCGATGCCGCTACCGAAAAGAGGAAGCATAAGAAGCAGAGGATACGAAAACCTAACAAACTAGGGATTGGACGACTTGTGATCACAAAGATGGCACCTGGCAAGTTTGAGCCGTTAGAGCCGGAAGAACCTCGCAAGTGCTATGGGAACCAAGTAGGATGCATCCTACGGGAATGCGCGAGCATCAACGACGATGACTTAAGGAGTAAAGAACATTTGACGCAGTTGCTCCTAACGAAGTTGCACAAGAGATTCAAGTTCCCCGACCGGGATGATAACATAGAACAACCGTGGGATGATCCGAAGATGAAAAAGATTAACAATCACGCCATGGGCATGTTCAGCAATGATTTGGCCTCCTGGAAAGGGAGGGTGAAACGAGCTATTGAGGCTGATGAACCCCTGTCCAAGATTCTGGAGGAAAATCCGACACTTACGGAAGAGGAGTTCGAAAAGTTCAAGGACACTTGCGCTACCGAGGCAGCCAAGGCTAAGGCTGCGAAATTCAAAAGCCTTCAGCAAAGGAACACGGGGAAGCATCGCCTCGGAAGCCGTGGCTACCTCGGTAAAAGGCCCATATGGGATAAGGAGGACGCGGAACGTGAAGCCGCGGGTCTCCCAGACCCCTTCGCGAAGTTCACCAACCCCTTGGAGCATGACTTCATCAGGGCCCGCTACAAGTGGGACAAGGAGAAAAAGGTTTTTTACACGGACAAGATCACGAGGAAATTGATTAGACTACTGGAGAAGCAACACCGGCTTGCAGCCGAAAGCCCTACTTCTCCGATGAGGCCCAAGTGGGACACCCCTCTCAACCGGGCCTTGAACGAACTTAAGGGACTCCCGTTGGACCAGCGGCCGCAATATGGTCGTGTGCACGGCGCTGGAGACGGCGCCACGTGGAAGGTGTTTTACAACGACGGCCCGGAGGCCAAGAAGCAGAAAAAGAAGTTTAGTCAGGCGGACATCGACGCAAAGGTGAAGCTTGCGGTCGAGAAAAAAGCAGCTGAGGACGCGAAAAAAGCAGCCGAGGACAAATATGAGTTGCTACAGCAGGCAGTCAATGCAGCTGTAACTGCCTGCAGAAATGATTTCGCTACTAACTTGGTTCCAGTTATCATCAACTGGGCGAAGGAAAATCCAGACAAGACGGTACATGATTTCCCGATGCCCAGTTTCGTCGCGAGCAACTCCATGAACAACAACACCATCGCACCATCACTTGCTCAAGCAACCGGGCCTCCTCTCGCAGCCGCTCCCGCTCATAGCAGCCCGTCCTCAGTCTCAGGCACGCTAGGTGGGCCTTCGTCTTTGGCTGAGCTCGACGCCGTCACGGTAATTACATGTCGCACCAACATATATATATAGATAATATTCCATTTTTGTTGCCTTTCGGTTGTTTTACGCCACAGACATATGTGTTTGCAGGCGAAAGAAACCCCGTGCACCATACTCTACTTGATCAAAGGCCAGAAGGTGGACGTGGGAAAGGGGATGATAATGGACCCCTCTCAACGCACGTTCCACAACCAGCCGATCCCCGCTGGGCACTTCAGGGTTAGCTTGACCAGTGTGAAATCGGGGCACGAGGATTTGCCTCCTCCAGTACAGCATGTGGGAGCGGACGACGAGACCCCGCCGCGGATTGGAAGCTGCAAGGGTTGGGTGCTGCTATGGCCGAAGAATCTTATTCGTCTGGAGCCGGCCGAGAGCACACCAATAACTACCACACATCAACAAGCATGTGCGGAGACCACCACCCCGCCTACGCAATTACCAGCTCCTGTAGTGCCGGGTGAGAGCGGCGGACGACATGATGAAGGGGGTGCAATAGTACTGGCTGATGTAATTTCTCCTGTAGAACAGAGAATGGATGATGAGACGGAGGTCGACCCTATGGATTACCTCAATACAAACGCGTATGACTGTGACATAGATATGATGAGTCAACCATATGACGAATCGGGCTATCAGCTTGCTAATGAGGATATGGATGATATGCCCGGGCAGGGTCGTACCATGGATTGCAAAAAGTCTCTCTTCATGAAATCCTCACAGGACACGCCTGAAGATGCCGCCTCAACACAGGCTCAACTAGCCGGGCGCGAGGGTCGTTCAGTACTTAGCCCGGGAACACTTGGGCAGGGGTTAAGGAAGGGTCTGGAAGGTGTGCCCAAGAAAAAGGAGAGGAAGAGATCGGGGAAGGTAACTGCCTCCAAACAAGCCAGAGCACACAGCAGCCAGACGATGCATTCTGAAGAGCGTGTACCCGTGAAAGGTGCGGTCATGTTCCATCTCACGGGCGAGCCGATGCTACCGCCGAAACCGCTGGAGGCACTATCAGGGGATCTCAGGAGACTGCACGACCATGTGCTGTCGACTGAGAAAAGCCTACTAGCCTCAAAGGATCCAGGATATCCGACATACGCGGCTCGTGTGCCTGAGGGGAAGTGCTACGTCGACACACGGCCCGCGGAGGTGTTCTTCCTGCGGTTTGACCATATCTTTGAGATGTTTCTAACAAGGCGGCTTGATTTTACTATCGTCCGCCTTTTTGCGCTACATATGAGCTCCGTCATGAAGAGTGAAGAAGTCTCGCAAATCTGTGTGGCGGATCCGTACTACATGCATGAGTCTTTCTTGAGTCTCGGCGACTTTGAGCGTGAAACTGCTAGGGAGTACCTCCAAAACTTCATGGTACAGAATAAGGACCGGGAAATTGTCCTCGTGCCTTATCATCCAAAGTAAGTCAGTTCCGGACAACCCTTTCGTACATTTCAATCATTCCTTCTCTCTCATATGGGGAATAATTTGAGGTGTCTTTTCCCCGCAGCAACGGGCGCGCCGTCCTTATCGTTCTTTACCCGCAAGTCTCCCACGCCGTGTATTTTGACCCTTCCAGAGACTACGAGAAAAAGGACTACACCCACATAATGAATATTCTAGATGATGCTCTCCAAGGCTTCAGCTTTAGAGGTGGCCACGTGCATATCAAGAAACAAAGGAACAATAAGATGGGTTTCGCGCATAAAACTAACTTCTCCTGCATCCATGTCCCAAAACCAAGCAAGAAGGATGGATTCTACATCGTCCATCTCATGATTCAGTTCAACACGGATCACCAAAAGCTTCGCATTAACAGCAGAAATGATGATCATATCCACAAGTGGCTAGAATCTCATGGAGAAGCGAATTATAAACTTAGAGATGACTTCTTTCGCATCCAAAGCGACATTGCGACGATCATCATGAAAGAAGTCGTCGATGAGAAGGGGATGTTCCACCACGGCCCTATATCGCGAGCTGACGTCCGAACTCGCATAGGCATGCAACGTCTAGACCTCACGCCGTTCAAGAAGCTAGGGTTCGTCCTCGATGATATGGAAGGATGGAACTTCTAGTGATTTATGATGCCGATGATGATGATATGTGTCGGTTGAACTTGTATACTTTTTGTAGCGATGAAACTTTGTGATCGTCCACGGTCCCTGCCGAACTTGCGTAACGCTACTTTGTTAGTTTGCGTACGATGACCTGCGTACCTCTAGTTAATTAATTTGCATACTGTATATGTTGCATCTAGTTGCTAACCCTTTCTTTTTCGGTGTTGCTCTAGTATATTTTGTTGCATATATATGATTGTACATCCTCTTCATGAACATGCATCTCTAACAGGTACCTAGTTTCTTGATGGCGAGATGGAAATGCTATGTCGTGTACAAAGGGAAGGTTCCGGGGGTGTACAACGAGTGGCATGAGTGTCAGGCGCAAGTGAATGGGTTCACGGGCGCCAGCCATAAAGGCTTCAAAAGCAGACAAGAAGGAGAAGCTAGTTACTTGAGGTTCACGCTAGCGCGAGAGAGGACTCGTAACCGCCACCTCATGTACTGCATAGTTCCGCTCTCACTCATAGTGATAGCACTTCTTGCGTATACCTTTGTTTAGATGGATGACGTTGTTGTAGTTGCAAGTATTCGAGACTTGCATGTATCACTATTTTCGAGATGATGACAAGATATCACTTTGTGTTGGATGATGATTATGATGAGACTATTTGTATGTACATGCTATGATTACATTTGTGGTCTCGCAGGCATTTGTATGTGTATCATGATGACATTTCTATGTGCTAAAGATTCTTCTACAAAGCCTGTTCAAATACAAAACAAATATGCCAAAAAAAACTACTTAAATTAGCAGTAGCGAGTGTATAAAAGTTAGCAGCAGCGCCACAGTAGCAGTAGCGCGTCCAGCCAAAGAGCGCTAGCGCTACTAGCAGTAGCGAGCTTCACCTAACCGCGCTGCTGCTACACTTGTGTAGCAGTAGCGCGGGTGCGCACGCGCTACTGCTATGAGTTAGCTATAGCGCCTTATTAGTAGCGCGGGTACCCGCGCTACTGACACATCTAAAACCCGCGCTGCTGCTAGCCTTTTCCCTAGTAGTGATTGTTTATATTATGAATATATAGTTAGTACATCAAATGTACTATTATTTGGAATCAACATCAAGTGTATTCAAAAATTAGAATTCGAGTTCATGTAGTACACATAGTTCATATCTATCTCTAAAGTAATCATGTGGTGTGTTATGTTATTAAGGTAATACACGAATGATGGTTGAAGTTGGCAACAATCATGATTGTAGATTCTTATTGAAATAGGGAATCTAATTCAAATTCTGTTCGAATTGCAGCGGTAGTATAGACATTTGGAATGCACTAAAATGTTGGTATGAGTAGGTTACATGCATTATACAGCAAGCAAAAAAATTTAATTGGACATAACATGGATTCATACTCCCTCCTTCCATCTATATAGGGCGTAATTCGTTTTTTAAGATCGACTTTGACTATTGACAAGATTAATAGTACATGACATGCACAATGTGAAAATTATATCATTGAAAGCTCCTTTCACAGACGAATTTAACGGTGTGCTTTGTGTAAGTTGCATGTCATATATTATTGCTCTAATATTTGGTCAAATTTAGCATTAAAACGCATTAGACCCTATTTAGATGGAAGGAGGGAGTAGCTTTGAATAGCATTTGTATAGTAAAACCACTACTAGGAAAAGGGCTATAGATGGAAATGACACTAATGGCGCACCAGACAAGTGGTGCGCCATTAGTATATACTAATGGCGCACCACCCTCTGATGCGCCATTAGTGTTGAAACTACTAATGGCGCACCCTGACCACGGTGCGCCATTAGTACCAAATTTTTTTTTGAACTAGTGCGCCTGTCCAAACATACTAATGGTGCATCCCCTGGTGGTGCGCCATTACTAGTTGTAACTAGTAATGGCGCACCATCCAGGAGGTGCGCCACTAATGTTATTTTTTTATTATTGCTTTTATTCCTTTTTTTGCAAAAGTTCTAATGGCGCACCGCCAGGGGGTGCGCCATTAGTAACCTGGATTACTAATGGCGCATTTGTTGCTGGTGCGCCATTAGTAAGTGGGCAGCAACAAGATATTTTCGACAGCCTCTCCTCCCACACTCACTTTCTCCCCACTTCATTCTCTCCACCGCCTCCTCCTTGTCTCGGGTGCCTCCTCTTTTTCACCTCATTTCCACCATAGATTCATTCAAATTAAGTGGTTAAGTTACCTTGTTTTGCTAGGTAAGTAAGGGGGGAAGCTATATTTATGTTGTTCTCCCTACAAACAATGTGCACATGCACTTTTTATGGCCTAGCTAGATCTATGTATGTTCGTGGTGTTGCATATGTTTGTGGTGTTGCATATGTGTTTGTGTTTGGAGGTGTACCGGTATTTGAAATGCGATAGTTGCCAATATTTTGCCGGAATGTTGATTCATTTCCGTTTCGGCGAGAATTTTGGCATTAAGCATTCTTTTTGGTCCTATTTTTAGGGAAAGTCATGCCAAATTTTTTCTTGGTTCTAAAATATCGTTTTGCTCTACCCCGCAGGCGACCATGGTCCGCACGATGACCGAAGGCATCGTGAATAGGTTTTTGAGGTCCGCGAAGGCCGAGATGCTTCAAAAGAACGAGACGGAGATAAGATGTCCGTGTCGAAGATGCAAGCTGAATAGCCTTATGGCGGACCCGGATTCCGGGCAGGTGTGGGACCACCTGCTCTTGCGTGGTTTCATGGATGGCTATCGGTGGCAAGGTGATGATGATGACTACGAAGTCGTTCATGGGGGCCGGGCAAGAAATGAGGAAGGGCAGCAAGACAACCACCGCGGCTCGGGGGGGGCGAGAAGACGAAGAATCCGCAGGAGATGATCACGACGGTGATGCTGTACACAGTCATCATGTAGAAGATGCAGGACATGATGATGATGCCGGCGGAGCAGACGACGTTGGACCATCGATGGGCTGGGTGCAGGACCCTCATATTCAAGAGCTGCTTCTCAAGCAGACGGATAACGCAAGAGCTGCCGCCCGAGAGAAAGCCAAGATGGATCAACTTGAGTTAGACGCGGTTACTCCGTTGTATGAAGGATGCAGGCCCGAGGATACCCGCCTGAAAGTAACGCTCATGGCTCTGGAGATGAAGGTAAAACACAAAATGACCGACGCATGCTTCGACGAGAACATGTCATTCTGGCACGAACGTCTTCCCAAGGGGAACAAGTGCCCGACCAGTTTGGAGGAGGCAAAGAAAATCGTGTGTCCTCTGGATTTACCGCACGTGAAATACCATGTGTGCATGAACAATTGCATCATTTATCGGGACGAGCACGCGGAGTCTACAACATGTCCGGTGTGCGGTGTCACTCGATACAAGAAGAGGAAGAAAGCTCCTCGAAAAGTGGTGTGGTACTTTCCGATCACTCCTCGTCTGCAGCGGTATTTCGCGGATCCTAAGGTAGCAAAGCTCCTGCGTTGGCACGCGGATAGGGAGGAGAAGAAGCGAGAAGATGACGCAAATGATCCGGAGATAGATAAAAAAGACAAGATGCTGAGTCACCCTAAGGATGCGAGCCAGTGGCAAGCATTGAACTTCGAATACCCAGAATTTGGGAACAATCCAAGGAACATCGTGCTGGGCGCGAGCACCGATGGAGTCAATCCGTTTGGCAGCCAGAGAAGCACACATAGCACCTGGCCTGTGTTTGTGTGGATGTACAACCTTCCCCCCTGGTTGTGCATGAAGAGGAAGTACATTCACATGAGTATGCTAATTGAAGGGCCGAAACAACCAGGGAACGACATCAATCTGTATCTGGGGCTGCTGAAAGAGGAGCTTGACACGCTGTGGAAAACGCCAGCCAATACGTGGGACGCCGCAGAGAAAGAATATTTCCCTATGAGAGCCGCACTGCTCACGACGGTGCACGACTATCTCGGTTACGGATATCTTGCGGGGCAGGTAGTCCACGGATTTTCTAGATGCGTAAGGTGCATGGATGACACAACGTATCGCCAGCTAGATAGAGATCCCGGGTCTTCGAAAACCGTGTTCATGGGACATCGAAGGTGGCTTCGCGACGATGACCCATGGAGGAAACGCAAGGATCTGTTCGATGGTGAAACCGAACCCCGAAAACGCCCGTGTACGAGGAGCGGCGAGGAAATAGACAAGCTGTTGAAAAATTGGAAAGACTGCCCACTGCCGGGAAAGAAGCAAAAGGCGCCAGAGCCGGGAAAGAAGCGAAAGGCGCCAGAGCTGCTGCTGAAGGTATGGAAAACGAGGTCTGTTTTCTTGGACTTGCCGTACTGGAAGATCCACCGTGTGCCTCACAGCCTTGATGTCATGCATATCACGAAGAACGTGTGCGAGAGTCTGCTTGGTACCCTGCTCAACATGCCAGAGAGGACCAAAGATGGGCCAAAAGCAAGGGCAGACTTGAAATCAATGGGCATCAGGCAGGAGCTTCACGCTATATATGATGATGATGATGATGATGATGAGGCGAAGCAGGACACAGAAAGTCGTCGCAAAGGCAAAAAGGCCAAGAAGACCGGAAATGACTAACCTCCCGCGTGCTTCACTCTAAGTCAGGAGGAGATCGAGCAGTTTTTCACCTGCCTCCTAGGAGTAAAACTTCCTTACGGTTACGCGGGGAAGATAAGCAGATACCTAGACCCAGCGAAGCAGAAGTTCAGCGGGATGAAGTCTCACGACTGTCACGTGCTGATGACGCAGATACTTCCAGTTGCAATCCGTGGGATCATGGACGCGCACGTCCATGAAACGCTATTTGGCCTATGCAACTTCTTCGACATCATCTCTCGGAAGTCGATTGGCGTGAGGCAACTCAGAAGGCTACAGGAAGAGATCGTGGTGATACTATGCGAGCTTGAGATGTACTTCCCGCCCGCATTCTTCGATGTTATGGTGCATCTGCTGGTTCATATAGTGGAGGATATCATCCAACTCGGGCCGATGTTCCTGCACAGCATGATGCCGTTCGAAAGGATGAATGGTGTCATCAAAGGATACGTTCGCAACATGTCACATCCAGAAGGAAGCATAGCCAGGGGCTTTCTGACCGAAGAGTGCATCTCCTACTACACGAATTATCTAGGCATCGAGAACCCCGTTGGTCTGCCCGTCAACAGGCACCTCGGCAGGCTCGCTGGATGGGGTCACCGTGAGGGTCGCCGCGAAATGCATGTCGACTTCGAGGGTCGACTCGCCGACTTTGAAAGAGCAAACCTAGTCGCGCTACAACACATAGACGTGGTCGATCCTTGGGTGGTAGAGCACAAAACCTTTATTAAAAAGACGTACAATGACCGAGGCCAACAGAGGACGGACGGAGATACACTCAAAGAGCACAACTCATGTTTCACGCGTTGGTTCAAGCATAAGCTTCTGTCGTACCCTTTACATGAGGATTCTTCCGCGGAAGAACAACTCATATTCGCCTTGTCACAGGGCGATGAGCACAACCTGATGACCTATGAGGCGTACGATATCAACGGCTACACATTATACACCGAGGCCAAGGACATGAAGAGCGATGGTTATCAGAACTCCGGGGTAACGATGGAATCCTACACCGGTAACGACAAGGACAGATACTACGGAAGGATCGAGGAGATCTGGGAGCTGAGCTACGCTGGAGAGAAGGTCCCGATGTTCCGTGTCAGATGGGCCAAGAACGTCATAAAAGAAGACCGGTATTTCACCACCATGGTTATACCCGAAGCCAAATCCAAGACCGCGGGCGCAAACGTCACCGCGAAAAATGAGCCATGGGTACTGGCTTCCCAAGTGGACCAATGCTTCTTCATTACCGACCCGCCAAAGCCCAATCGTGTTGTCGTGAGGAGAGGCAAAAGGAAGATCATCGGAATGGATGGAGTAGCCAATGAGCAAGACTTCGACAAGTACGGCGACCCGAGGATCGAACATGATGACAATGATGAAGTAGCAGCATACACCACAAGAAGAAGCAGGACCACCCTACCTAAAGGACGTCCGTTCCACAGAAGAACTCCATTTGCGAAAAAGAAGGGCAAGAAGATTGCGAACAGATAGCTAGCTAAGATCGATTGTATTTAAATCGTAGCCTTCATTTCTCGATTGTGTTTCATGGGTACTTTTTGAACTATCATGAATATTTTTAAATTTCATGGACACTCGATCTCGATCCCCCTCCATCTCGATCGCTATCCCACCTCGCCAGATCCGGCCCCCCTCGCCGCCGAGCACCCCGCCCAGTCCACCAGCCGCCGCCGCCGACCCCCCGCACCCTCGATTCCCCTACTCAACCGCCGCCGCCGACCCCCCGCACCCCGCGCACCGTCTTATAAAAAAATTAGTATCAAACAGCTTTTTAAATGCTACTGTCTTATAAAAAAAATATTACTGTTATTATTTAAACAAGTTTGAACATATTTAAACATAAATAAGTATCAAACAGCTTTTTAAATGCTAAAAAAAATTTGTGGAGCCTGGGAGTCGAACCCAGGACCTCCTGGTGTGAGAACTGGCTGCTGACCAGTCGAGCTAGTAGAGTGGGCTTGACATAGATAGGTTCTGGTACTACATAACCTTTTGGCTCGAGTTGAAATAAAAAAAATACTAATGGCGCACCACGGTGAGGTGCGCCATTAGTATGGACATGCTAATGGCGCACCACGGTGAGGTGCGCCATTAGTATTGTGGCCCCCCTTCGCCCGATCACCCCTTCGCCCGATCCCCCTTCGCCCGATCCCCCTCGCCAGTTCTCTCCCTCTCGATCCACCGCCGCCACCGCCGCTGCCCTCGCCCTCGCCCTCGCCCTCTCCCTCCCTCGCCCTCTCCTCGCTGCCCGGACGCCGCCCGGACGCCGCGCCGACGCCGCCTCGACCCCGCCCCGACCCCGCCGCCCGGACGCCGCCCCGACCCCGCCGCCCGGACGCCGCCCCGACCCCGCCGCCCGGACGCCGCCCCGGACGCCGCCCCGACCCCGCCGCCCGGACGCCGCCCCGACCCCGCCGCCCGGACGCTGCCCCGCCGCCCCGACGCCGCCTCGACCCCGCCCCGACGCCGCTGCCCCACCTCGACCCCGCCCCGTCCACACCACCGTCGACCCGCCTCCCTCGATGCCACGGCGCCGCAGGACCTAGACTAGACGCCCAAGGTACGACCACCTCCTCCTTACTTCTCCATTCCGCAAGTCCATAGCCTCCTCTCACGTGCTTGCTTCCTTCTCCATTCCACTGATTCTGGTCAGTGTGTGTATGCTTATTGATGGCAAATAACAAAGTTGAATCATATTAGTTTTAGATTCGTTGAAATATTAAGTACTTTCTTTATGTACTTTACTAACTTAGAACCATTTAAATATTATTTAGGTCAAAAGTCTTCTGACAGTTCATGCTGAAATAGAGACGCCAGTTAGTGCTGTTTCCATTAGGAGGATTCCAAGGTATATACCCTAATTCTATTTAAATATAAATTGGAAAAATCTCTTTCAAAATTTGGTACAATTGCTTGAATTTTTGGAGTACACGAATTATGGGCTAGTGATGATCATATGCACTAGTTACTAGTAGATGCTTCTCGACCCAATTTGAGCAGCAGAGCACTAGCACCAAGCTCTGGGTTTTGTTCGGTACACTCTGAGATGTAGATGCCTGAAAGATAAACATGTTGTTTGTCTACAAAAAAAACTTAATTACTATTATGGGCTAGTGATGATCATATGCACTAGTTACTAGTAGATGCTTTTTTATCCTCAGATTGGCGTCTAGTGTTCATAGAAATATATGATTATCTTTGTTGTATAAACTGACTGGCTGCCAAGTTACAACTTACTGGTGAAAGTTCATTTTTTTATCAGTGGCATATGAGTGGAAGAAAAGTGGCTAGCCTCGTCTGCATATATGAGCATATAGATCAACAAAAAATAAACCCATTCGGCAAGAACATTTATGCACCTATTTACTAGAAGAATGAATAAATGAATGTCAGGGCTAGAGATCATTACTGTTTGTTATCCAGGAAATACAAAAGTTTGGATTGTTGAATGCATTCTGAATTCTAGCTATACAAAAGTTTTTTCCTTCTGAATTGTGTTTTTCTTCTTCTTCCTGTTTTGAGTAGTTTGCGTAAGTTTTCTGAAATGATGATGTATTTTTCTTAATTCAGCGAACCGTGAGATGGACTTAGAAGAAGAAACTGTCTCCTGATTGCAGTTGATTAATTAGTATATATGTTGTAGACTTGTAGCATACCTACCTCTATATGGTTTTATATTTCAACTTGATTTCTGAATATTCCAAACCACACGCAAAGTCCTTTCTTACAAGAAGAAGTTTCTCTTCATAACAGTGAACAAAACTACTATCAATCAGCTCAGTTCTAGTGCTGTTGGATTTTTTTTAATTGGCTTCTTGCAGTTTTGAAAATTCAGTTTATTCGGTTACTGAAAATTCAGTTAATTTAGTTAGGCACACAAATTTCAGAACTTTTGTGTGCCTTAGTACTTGGTGTTTGTAGAAAACCAGGAGTGTCAATGGGACTAGAATTCACTTGTTCTTATATGGGTTTGTAAAACTTGTTCATGTACTGAACTACTAATGCCTTGTGATGCTCTGAATTACTTGTGATGCCTCTGAATTACTTGTGATCACATTGAGAAAGACTTGTGATGATTTTGCTAGTTTGCTGGGTTTTGTCTCCGACCATCGTGTCGTGATGATTTTGCAGGTACCCCGAGAGGCCCTTGAGTTTGCCGGAATGTCGATTAACTTCCGTTCCGGCAAATTCGGGTACTCCATATGTCCTGTTTTCAGCAAAGGTCATGCAGAAATTTTCCGTGAATTTTAGCATGACTTTGCTAAAAATAGGACATATGGGGTACTTGTGACTAATGCATAGGCCGGGGTATCTTAGTAGTTAATTAAGTAGGATCAAGTGCCCCGGCGTACTTGTGACTAATGCATGGCTTTTAGGGTGCCTCGGTGTCGATAAAAACCGAAATGATGAAAAGTTAGGCTTTTAGGGTGCCTTGGCGTCGAAAAACCCTCAATGATAAAAGCTTAGATTTTAGGATGCCTCGGTGTCGACAAACCCTAAATGATGAGACCATGATCTTGTTCCTTGACAATAACCAACTTTTTGACCAAACTTTGTTTCTATTTAGAGAGAAACATGGCCCACAATGATGAGGCCGGGGGTTCGGGCGGCAAGGCATTCTGGGAGCTGTCCCAGGAGATGGAGGAACAACCTCACTTGTATGAGGCCGCCGCCTTCCCCACCGATCCTGAGACCACGGATGGTGCCGCCGAGGATGACCACACTGATGCCACCACTGATGGTGCCGCCGAGGATGCCACCACTGATGATGGCGGTGCACGCACAGATAGCAGCCAGCCGAAGAGGCAACGGAAGGACCGGCGCCCGATCGTGCTCCGCACCCTCAAGGAGGAAGTTACTGAAGTGGACTCCAACGGGAATCCAACGGCGCCCGAACGAATAGTCAAGGGGTACTCGCTTCAGCTCGGGTGCATTGTCCGGAGCACCGTCTCGATCAACACCGAGAACCTGAGGCATCCTGACCGAGGGAATTTGCGTCACCTCCTCTTCACGAAGCTGCACGAACGATACAAGTTCCCCGCTGAATTCGAAAACACAAGCCTCAAAGGGAATAAAGTGAACAATGCTGCCCTCACGAAGATGAGCAAGGCCCTGTCTACTTGGAAAAGCAATGTGAAGAGAATGATCGAGAAAGGTGAGAGTTATGAGAAGATCAAGGAGAAAAATCCTTCGATCACCGAAGATGACTACAACGACTTCAAGATCAATTGCTCGAGCACCGCAAGCTCCCAATCAAGTGAGTGGGGGAAACAAATGCGGGAGCTGAACATAGGGGAACACACACTCGGTCCCGGCGGTTACAGAGTGGCGGAGCCTATATGGGACAAGGAGGAGGCGGACCGTGCCGAGCAAGGCCTACCGCCCCTCTTCGATAAATACGGTGACAAGCAGACCAGGAACTTTGTCAGGGCCCAGTACAAGAAGGACCCGAAAACAAAGGAGCTTACCACGGATCCGAAGACCAGGCGGCTTGAGCTTGTTCTGGTAAGGAATACACCCCCGCGTAATTAGCTCCATATGGTTGCATTCTAATTAATGAAGCCGAATTTCTAAATGGTTCACATTCCTTCCGCAGGCGACTGAAAGCAGTAGCGCGGGGTCGACTAAGAGCAACCCTTGGGACACCACTCTAAATAGGGGGTTGAATATAATGAAGAACAAGGATAAGCTCAGTAAGCCGACGTCAGCTGGTCGTGTGGCCGGCAAAGGCTTGTCGACAAAATGGGGGTCATACTATACCGCTGGTGTGCGGAAGGAGAAAAAGAAAAGCTCGGAAAGCCAGGCGCGAGAGGTTCAAGAACTCAAGGCACAGGTGGCGCGGATTCCGGAGATTGTCCAAGAGCAAGTGGAACAACGACTCGGAGCGACGATCACCGCCCTTGTGCCTACCTTGATCTCGGGGTTGAGTGCGTGGATTGCGGGCGGCAACAGGGGCCGCCCCCGATTCCTAGCTTCACGGCCAGCAACTCGCATAATGCGATGGCGGGGCCATTGGTGCCTCCGGCAGAGGCGACATTGGTGTCTCCGACGCCGGCACGGGAGCTTAATGCACCCGGGTGTACGCCGGCCGGCACCTCTTCAGCAAGCGGCCGCTCCGTCAACTGCACGCCCGCCGTTGGCGGTGCCTCGACATTAGCCGAGATCGACGCCATCATCACGGTAACAAATTAAGCCTCTCTCGGCCGAGGACTTCATCTCCTTGCCTTTGACTGGGCATCCCTGACGCCCTACATGTTTTCGCAGGGCGCCGACGACATTCCGTGCACTCTCCTCCACTTCGTGAACAACGAGTTGGTCGATGTCGCCAAGGGCAAAATCGTTCAACCGGGCAACCCCTTGTTCCACGGTACCCAGATGCCACCCAACTTGTTTTGGGTTCAACTGGTTCGGGTGCTGCCAGGCTGCGACGACTTGTTACCTCCGATTCGACCCGTCGGGGCCGACGATGATGACGTGATGACCCTCAGCGCCTGCCTGAGCTGGCCCCTGCTTTGGCCGAAGAGCCAGATTCGTTTGGGGGCGGGGGACACCACCCCAAAGACAACACCGCCAGTCGTGCCGGCGCCAAGTCGGCCCCATGGCAAGACCGCCGTAACGGTGCCAGACATCCCTATGCCACTGGATCCAAACATGCATATGGCACAGGATCAGAACGACGACGACGACGACGATGATACATTTGGCAACGTCGATCAGTACTTTGCCGAGCATGGGTACGATGGCGACTTCATGGGGCCTCCTTCTCAAGAACCAAACCCAACAAAAGACGTGTGCGATCTAGCTCGTACCGCGGAGAAGCCAAGTTGCAACAGGCGTTGTCTGGCGTTCAGCTCTCAGGAGACGCCTCCAGCTGCCGACTTCACCGAGCCTCAGATAGGCGAGGTGCGAAATATTATCAGCCCCAACACACTCAAGAAGGCGGTCTGTGAGCAGAACTCGGTCCCATTACAGGAGAAGAAGAAGGCACGCAAAAGAAAGACTAACAAGGGTGCGAGCCAGCCGGCACCGAGTACGATCCGTGCTCAGGACGGGCCACCTTCACCGCAGGATATCTCGAGGAGGGTGCATGTGGCGGGTAGGGCGATGCTACCGACAAATATGCTCAATGCTGCAACCGGTGCTATGCGGAGTCTGCATGACAGTGTTCTTGCTTTGGAGAAGCGGCGTCTCAGGGAGAAGGATGTGGCATACCCGGTTTTCGCGGCCAAGGTGCCAGAGGGCAAGGGCTTTGTGGATAACTCCATCAGGTGTACGATCGTCCTGCGTTTTGATGACATCCACGCTATGTTGAACCTTCATCCGCTGCACTACACCTTCGTTCGGCTATTTTCGCTGAGTATGGAGATGCGGATCATTCGCGACAAGACCCCGGACATCATGATAGTCGACCCCTTCTACATGCGTGCCAAGATCTTGGGCAGCGCTGGGGACCGGCAAGTCGCGAGTTCTTACCTCGAAGGCGTCATTCTGGCAAACCAAGATAAGGATAACTTCCTCGTGCCTTACTTTCCCGAGTAAGTCCTCCCCTCAACCGGCCCGTAACATATGAATTCTTACTTTTCGATCGTTTTTCTTTTAACATTCCGTGTTTTCTGCAGTGACACACGTTGCACACTCATCCTCCTAAGCCCCAAATATTCCATGGCCACGTATTTCGACCCGGACCGTCAGTCGAACGTAGACTACACAAATGTCAAGAAGGTTCTTGATGATGTTCTCCCCGGCTACGCCCAATCTGGAGGCACCTTCACCAGCCCTATTCATAAGTACGGCAAGCACGTGTTCTCCCACAATACGATGTTCTGCTGCGTCAAGCAGCCGCCTGGCGGTCAGAAGGGTGCCTACTACGCCATCCATCACATGCGGGCGATCGTACGGGACCATCATCAACTTCTGCTACCGAGTAAACTCAAAGATTGGGCCGCGAGCGTGTCGGCAATCCAGGACGCGGACCTCCGACAAGAATTCTTTCGCATCCAGTCGGAGTTTGCGGAAATCATCCATCAAGATGTCCTTCGTACCTCGGGGCAGTTCTACCTCCGAAATCAACCGTCCAACAGTGACATCGACACAATGCTACAAATGCAGGATGACAACGCCCGTTCTTTCATGACTCCCACGATAGACGGCGGCTTCATCCACGCTCTGGTCCCTTGAGTCGAGTTGTCTCGTTCTGAAACATCGATTGGCTCATGTTGTAATTAAACTTTAATGAACTTGTAGTATGTCTCTTTGGTTTCGAGAGTCGTTCAACTTAGATGTAATCGATGCTATTAATGTCTTCCTTTTCTCTTCCGATCGTTCTGTTGCATAATTATATATTGCTTATGTATTGTCTGTGAATTGGTACTAACGTTTCGTTTGGCTAGTGCATAGCGATGCCGACGTATGTCGTGTACAAGGGTAAGGTTCCAGGAGTCTACGATGACTGGGAGGAGTGTCGGAGACAGGTTCACCGATTCAGCGGTAACAGTTACAAAGGGTACACCACTAGGGCCGAGGCCGAATCTAGATACGCCCGCTATCTAGCGGGAGAGGGGAGGGAGCGTTGGAGGAACCGGATGAAGACGAGTTTCATCGTGATGATGCTCATCGTGATGACCGCAGCTCTCTTCTATGTGATGGTAGTTTAGATGATCGATATCGACTTGTAATGTGAAGAAAAACTCGCTACTCACGGTCTCGAGACTTGTAATATAATGTTCTATCTTTGTTCGGTCTTTTTAATTCGGAGACTAATATGATGAATTGTATTCGGAGACTAATATGATGAATTGTATTCAAAGACTAATCTTCTATTGTATTCGATGAATCTGTTGTTGATGTGTGCTGTCTATATTTTGTCAAACTATACATTTTGTAACCTGTGCAAAAAACAGAAAATAAAAAGATAAAAAAAACCTAATATTCATACTAATGGCGCATCACAGGACAGTGCACCATTAGTATGACAGTGCATACTAATGGCGCATCACTGGGTAGTGCGCCATTAGTATGCCGCGGTTACTAATGGCGCATCCAGTGGTGGTGCGCCATTAGTATGCCAAAGCACCTGGGTATACATGGCCCCTGGGAGGCATACTAATGGCGCACGCTGGCCTATACTAATGGCGCACCCGCGGTGCGCCATTAGTATACCAGATACTAATGGCGCACCAGGTGGTGCGCCATTAGTAAAAATTACTAATGGCGTGCTGTTAATGGCGCACCACAGATGCGCCATTAATGGCCATATTAGGTGCGCCATTAGTAGGGGTTTTTCTAGTAGTGAACGGGGCAAGACTCTGTCTTTGTGTGGTGTGAATAGTTTTATTTTTTTCGTTTTCTTTTTGGTTGAGGGAAGTGCGAATTGATTTGGTACGTACAAGTACAATATTACTATACGTTAGGCTTGTCCCTAAAATTCAACCCGCGCTTTGTTATATCTAGAAAATTCAGATATCGTGCTCCCAAAACTGGTGCCTTCACAACCCGCGCCTTGCTATCCCAAAATTACAACACGCGCGAAAACTCCCTCCAGCTGCCAAATCCCGACACGCGAAATCCCCCTTCTAATCCTGAGCCAAAAGGGCCGCTAGTTCAAATCAGTGGGTGGTACTTTTGTAACACACCCTACATTTTGGACAAGCGCGTCCCTAAGTCATGGTTCACCCCCTCCCATCGCCCCCTTTTCGCCATTCGAAATCCCAGGCCGCCATAACCTCTCCGCTCCAGCCACGAAACCCCACCCTCCTCCGTCCGCCACCTCACCGCTGCCCAGCCAGAGCCTTGTCCCCAATGACGTCCTCCACCGCAACAGCTCGACGTCCCTCGTCCACCTCACCGGATGAGGATCTGTCATACATCTCGTCGTCCCACCGGTTCAGCCGCCCCGTCCTCAACCTCCAAATAGTTGCTCCGACGATCACCTCGTCTATCAGGGTTGGTCCATCCCCACAGCTCTGCCTTAACCTGCTCCACCGGAACCGCAACATCCTCACGAACTCCTCGGACGAAGCTGAGGCCTACTCAGCACCACCAAAGAGGCTGTGCACTCATCGCATCACACCTTCTCCTTAACTCGACCTCTCGTCGCCGACGGTGCTCCATCCCGCACCCCCATGGAGCGGCTACCTTGAAGCCAGTGCTGCGGGCAACATCTCCACGGCGGCTCTCCCCTAGTGCGAGACCCCTTCGGCGGTGGCGTCCATACCAGCCGGATCTGTTGCTACTGCTCCGGCTCTCGCTCGCTCGCTCGTGCTGCTCCTGCTCCGGCTCTCGCTCGCTCGCTCGCGCTGCTGCTGCTGCTGCTCTCCCCCCTCGCTCGTGCTGCTGCTCTGCTCCGATTTAGCTACACTTCAGTCGACTGAATCGACTTTTGGGTTAGTCGATTTTCAGGGGGTAGGGGGGCTTACCGGAGTTATGGAAGAACCACCCGCAACGAGGATGGGGGCTCCCTGGAGATGTACCCCACTATCTATCTTAGGGTTCAGGGTGGGGGCAGGGGGCCTAGAGGGCTGGCCAGGGCGGCCCGGCGGTGGCGGACCGGCAGTGGGGAGTTGTTTCGGGGCGGCGAGGCGGCACTGGGGCCAGCGATTCAGCCGGTGGTGGCTGGCGGCTCAGGGGGGTGCAGGTTGAAGATGAACTGCAGGCCCTCCCTAAACTATATGTCAAGTGCCTCTTTGCTACCATTGCATTCAGTTTCGACAGTAACATTCAGATTCCACAGTAAATTTTAGTTTCGACAGTTAAGTTCAGAGTCAACAGTTTTTACCTCATATATTGTAGTCAGGTGGTTTTTGGTGATGTAAATTTTACATATATTTTACAGCATCTATTGGAGATGTTATTAGAATCCCACTTGAGATTGACGATGTCTGTCTTGTGCTGCTCAGCCTTGACGTCTTACGGCTCACCGGAGCTGCTCCAACGACAGAACGATCCATCACAATAGAGCAGTGCCCTGGACGCCGTCTATAGATTCCTCAGTTCTTCCTCCACAACTCCGACAGCCACCTCTGCCTCAACTGCTTCAGCGACCAACCCAATGATGCTGAGGTCGACACGGCTACGGCAAATAGGTTGTACACTTGTTGCATCACTTATCACTATGCATTCATGTCGATCCATTAGGGCTATTTTGGTTCAACGTAAAAACATAGGAATAGGGAATTTTCCAATGGCACTCTACTATTCAATTATTCATGCATTTTGTTGAATGGAATGAAGCAAGACATCCACCTAGACCTACTTTTCAAAATCCTATGCATGAAAACAAGACCAAGTGCATTAGTGGCAGAATAACATTCTAACTATACATGCTTTCATATGGTTTCACTTTATTTTGGCCATGTTTCTTTGCATTCCTCTGCTCTTCCAATTCCTGTAAACCAAACACCCAAGTTGACAGAAATCCTGTGTTTACAAATGCTCTATTTACCATGTGCATTCCTATCCTATTCCGGTGTTTTTCCTATCCCTGCGTTTTTAGAATCATGCAAGACAAATGAGCCCTTATAGAATTACTTATTATAGGTAGGTGTCGAAGGGAACTTTGTGTGGTTTATCTTGCTCCTGCCACGACGTCGTCCACCTCACCTGAGCTGCTTCATCGACAGAACCATCCACCAAACCATACATCACGACTCCTGACCGTCTTTCGCCGCCTCAGATCTCCTTCCTGGCACCCACCGCAACGGCATCACCATCATCGACTCAGCAGATGAACCTGAGGAGTACACGGGTCCACAAGAGAGGTCGCATTCTTTTGTTTCTGCTTATGTTATGCATTGCTTAAAATTACCTACTACTTTATCGTCCTGTTCACCTCTTGGACTCCATGTCAGGTCCAAATTAATGTTCAAACTTGAGTTCTAAATTAGTTGTGGGGCACATATCGTGGAAGCAATGAATAGTATCTCTGTCTAATATCTGGTTCACCTAGGGTATGCCTATGTTGTTCATCTTGGGTGGGAAACAAATAGTAAAGCAATCATCGTCTGTCTTTTTATCAAATTAAAGCAATCATTAGCCTGCTATCATTATTTTTGGATCCATCCACTGGTTGTTACCATCACTCTAAATTTCTGCATGCTCTCCTTACATAATCTCACCATATTTCTTTCGTATGCATGTCATATATTGTACACAGTCATGCTGAACATGTAGAGAAAAAGGGTAGAGTTTTGCGCGGCAATACAATGTCATGCAGACATCGCTCCATGGTGGGTTCAATGGCAAACCCTCCTCACTCCTCTCCAGATTGTAATCCAGAGGAAGATATCTATTCTGAGGCGGATTCAGACGCCGCTGACCACTCCTATTTACCCCCAAGGTGTTTGCTCTACCTTGGCATGATGATGTTACTCATATCAACCATATGTTGCCTTGCAGTGCCTACTTTTACATCATATATGTCATCTGCTTAGTTTAGACATGTTCTGTAATGCCACCTATTTAGTTTCTATATCATATATGGGAATTATGCAGTCTCTTGTCTTTTAGCCAGACATAATATATGTAAATGTGCAATGCCATCCTATTTAACCAGCCATCATTTATTTGAATGATATCTTGCCCATCCTTTTCTTCATTATATTTCCATATGTCGACAATGTTTGTACATTAAACTACTCTTCCTGTGAATCAGCCATTTGGGTGGGAGATGGAAAAATATGGAGTGAAAACAAGGCCTTCAGAGTAGACAATGCTACCTGTCGAAGCAGATCTCTTGTTGGGTCCCGATAGCTCCTCAGATATGGATTCAGAGACAGATGACCAGTCCTATTCCCCCACCGAGGTGTATGCTCTAACTTGGCACGGTTATACTGCTTGTATCATGCATGTGGTGTCTTGCATTGCATAGTTTAGACATCATATACACAATATTCAACACCATGTTCTTAGTTCAAACATCATATCGAATGCCCTCTGTTTAGCATATAAATCACATATGTGAATTAAATGATGCGGTCCTGATTACTTAGATAACATGTATTGCGATCCTGTTTGATTATTCATCATATCTTTGAATTATGTTATGCTATGCTATCCAGTTTAGATAGACATCATATATGTGAAATTATGTCATGCTATCCGTTTTAGTTAAACAATATACATGTCAACTATTTCATGCCCTCCTTTTTCCACACTATCTATTGCATCTATCTCTCATACAATGTCTGTACATTCAACTATGTTTCATGTTTATCATCCATTTGAATTGGAGCGGGTGATGCCAGTATCTACCAGAATAAAAACACGGTCTTCAAATAAAACAGTGCTACCTCTTTCTGGAGATAGCACCCCGTTTGTGCATGCACGAAAACCAGCCCTACCACACATAACCCAAACTCTCGCAGATTGTACCCCTACTGCGATGGACAAAGAACCAGCTTCACCCAATCTAACCCCAACCCCAGCAGATAGTAACCCAGTTCATGTTGACACAACACCATATCCACCACAGAGCTCCCAAACAAGAGCAGCTAGTAAGGCAGCTCCAGTGCCCAAAGGGCCAGTACTACCACGGCGAACCCCAACTCCACCAGTTAGTATGCCTATTCCTGTGGAGGAAGCACAACCATCTAGTCATAGTTTAGCATCTATCGCATTTGATGTTGTTAAATCATATGTGCATATATTCCCATCTTGGAAATATTATACTGAAGATGAAGGAAAATGCCAGTTGTAGGTGTTTGTCCAGGAGTTATGTGTAAGTAATGTTATTCATGGCAATTACTTTGCTTTGTCCCATACATCCTACCTCCATGATGGTTATAATACATCAAAATTACCCATTTTTCTCTATAGGGAAGGACCGATTTGGAAAATCAGGATGAGGTAACATGTGCTAATACCTCTGCTATCTTCAAGAATGCTTGGTGGCAGTATCGGAATTACCTAAAGAAAATGTACTTCACCAGCAAAGAAACTCATCAAATTCCCTTACGTTCTCCTGGGATACATTTACTGGACGATGACTGGGAACACCTTGTTCTGTACTGGTCCCGAACCAAGAATGTGGTAAGGTCTATGAGATCATTTTATATTTTTAAGTACTATATTCTCGTGTCTTACTATACTTTGTTCATGTAGAACAAGTGCCTAAACCTAAAGAACAACTGTTCTAATTTAAGATTCCATTGCTATCATAGTTCAAAAAAGCACTAGGCATTAATTGTGCATTTTGCCACTGCCTTGTGCTTTACTGACCAAAGCAAATGCTTATGCGTAGTTATACACACATTAAGCGTAGTTATGCGCAATGTGTTTTGCCAACGCCTACAGCCTAGGCGCGCTTAAGTGCTCGCTTAGGCACGCCTTTTTTAACTATGATTGCTATCATGCATACTACTTTGCTCTTGTATCACTATATTTACTCATACAAACTTATTTTTAAATTGAAGGATCCAATCGAAACTCCAATGGCATAGCACGTATGTTCACACATGTTTCTATAACAGGTTTGCTCTTATCAATAGCTCTGTTGATTTCAGTTTCAATTGTGTATACAGTTGACTTCTCATATCATGCACATTATTAGCATCACAACAGAGCCAATAGTATTGTTGTACATGTAGACCCGTGGTACCCCATGTGAAATCTTGTTGTGCCGTGTAGTTTCCCACGCTTTGTATTCTTTCACTGCTGCTTTGTGTTGAACTGATATGATTTGAACCGTGTCTCAATTTTGATTTGGCAAGACAATGCAGTGACCTTAGGACATAGATATATGTTTGTTTGGCAATAGAAGACTTGGTAGTTTAATCTTGTCCACCTTACTAATGAACTGGTTTGCTGAAATGAGTTTCATATACTAGTACATGCTAAACCTGTTATGTGTCTGCTTGTTTCATCTTTTAGAATGCTGACAGAATATTGGGGAAGAGTGCCTTATTAAGCAATGGTAAAGGAAGTAATGCAGATAAGGTTCAGGATAGTGACACATCCTTGTTGATGATAAAACAGCTAAGGAAGACTATCTTGAAGACAGTGAGACAACCCCAAAGACATGTCTTGGTTTAGTGCTCGAGTTACTGGCCACTACTACTTGCACAAGCTATTCAAACTCACTGTCTGAATCAGTTCGGTTTCTTGAGTCTCAACTACAAGCTGAAAGACATCGATCAGCTGTGCTGTGACAAGAAGTGGAAGGACTGCCGAAGTCCCTGGAGCATTCAGATGCATACTTTTTGGTGCAACAGCAAGTGTTGGAGGATTTTAGTGCCAAATAGGACAAAGCTAATAAGCTTGCTAAGCTTATTGCCAGCATGTTGGATACCCAGGATAACATTTCTTGAGCTCTTCTGAAGTTGTTTCAGTTATGCTGTTGTTTTGCTGCCACGTTTATTTGCACTGGTGGCCAATTTTGACGGCCAGTGTATGTAATATGCTGCTTTGTTCCCTATATTTGCACTGGTGGCGAACTTTGATGCCCAGTGGATGTAATATGTGTAATAGCAGTAATAGGCTAGCGTTAATTGCTTGCTTATTTATTTCCTTATTGTCTGGTTTGTTTGTAGTCACTGCAATTCTTTTTCTGTGTTTTTCTAGTGGCCACAATAGCCTATTTTTGGTAACTAGGCCAAAATAATCATGGCAACACATGGACTGTTGTAACCATGTGCCTCCGGCGGGCCGTATGATCCATGGGCCTTCTACGGGTCGTAGGATCCATTGGCCTTCTATACGGGCCATAGGATACATGGGCCTTCTACGGGACGTAGGATCCATGGGCCTTCTATCTATCGTACAATCCATGGGCCTTCTACCGTCCGTACGATCCATGGGCCTTATACAAGCTGTAGGATCCATGGGCCTTCTACAGGGCGTATCATCATTTCGCCAATCATGGGCCGTACTATTCGTGGACCATAACGGGCCGTTAATAGGCCGTATTTGATAACTCTATGAAAATAGCCCAATGCTTTTTGACTTGAGTACGGCCCAGCATATTAACGGGCCACAAATGGGCCGACTAGAACGACGGGTTGAATTTGGCCCACAAGCAGAAAATGACAGTAATGGGCCGTAAGTAGATGAATGCTAGAAATGAGCCCAAGAATAAATGGGCCCTGAGAAGGCCGAAAGATAACTTGGGCTGGAAATGGCTTCATGGAATAATGGGCCGTTAATGGGTATAAAGTGATACATTGTTCATTATGGGCCAGTTTCACCACATGCCTTTAATGGGCCAAGAATTACAAAGGGCCTCATACGGGCCGAAAGACGTCATGGGCCATACATGGGCCGGAAGTTAAAATGGGCTGGAATCATATTGGACGGCCCAGATGACGCTACTGGGCCTAATTAGGAGAGGTCGTAACGGGGCCCTATGTTAGCGGGCTATAAATGGGATATATGCGAATAGGCCGTTAACAGTCTTTCCGTGGGCCGGCCCGCCACCTTTTGACCAAGTCAAACGGGTCAGCCTTTTCACTGGAATGGACCTCTGTTGGGACATGCCACGTGTCGACGTATCATAGGCGCCTTGGGTCCAATGAGTGGATGACATCTATCCCAACGGTGAGCCGACACATGTTTCCTCCAGCCAATGACGATTTTACACATGGAAAATCCACATTGGTCAGGGCTGTTAACGGGTTATCGGATCCAAAACCGGACCCGATAGCTTAACGGCGTTCCATTACGGTGGATGCCACTTGTCGGTCACCCTTGATGAAAGCACTTCTGTGACGGGCGATTTATCGTCATGGAAGTGGACACTTTGTGAGGATAATTTTGGTAATGTCATGGAACACTTCTACGACAGCACAGGTATGACTATCTTGATTCTTTCATAAAATCATCATGGATGTACATGCATGACAAAAACCGTGACCTACTGTGACAAACACGTATCATCGCGGAAGTGTATTTTTTTGTAGTGTTACCTGCCGTTCCAACTAAATTTGTACATGCCAAACTCCAAACCTTGAAATGAAATTCTATTTTGTGTGCTCGAATTGCTCGTATATCAACTAGGGCTGTCTATATCTTCCATGCTAGGTGGGTTATTCTCATGATGAGTGGACTCCGTTCATCATTCACGAGGAAATGGCCGGTAACCAAGATGCCCAGTCCCATGCTCAAATCAAATCAAAATAATTGCAAATAGAACTCCCCCAGGATTGTTGTTAGTTGGACGGTACCGGTTGTTTCGGTCCAGCCATGGAACGTGCTCGTTGGTGGAGGGGGAGTATAAATTTTACCATTCTATTTGGGAACCACCTATAATGTATGTAGCATGGAAGATATCGAGATCTCTTGGTTGTTGTGTTGACAATGAAATTATGCCGCTCAAAATATTATTTATCTCTATTTCAAAACTCGAGCTCTGGCACCTCTGCAATCCCTGCTTCCCTCTGTGAAGGGACTATCTATTTACTTTTATGTTGAGTCATCATCCTCTTATTAAAAAGCACCATTTGGAGAGCACCGCTATCACTTGCATGCATTGTTATTAATTTACATTGAGTATGACTGTGACGGGATCTCTTTTGCCATGAATTACAATGTCTAGTCAGTCCTTGATCTTCAGGGGTGCTCTGCATTTATGTTTTGCAGTCTCAGAAAGGGCTAGCAAGATACCATCTTGTTATATCATATTATGATTGTCTTTAGAAAGTGTTGTCATCCTAGATTTATTATCATTGCTCGCTAGTTGATTATGCCATTGATATGAGTAAACATGAGACCTAAATGTTATTGTGAATGTGGTTAGTTCATAATCTTTAATGAAAACTTGAACGCGGCCTTTCCATATTTGCAATGACAAGATCAAACAAAGTTTGTAAAAAAATTCTTTATCACTTTCAGTTTGTCAACTGAATTGCTTGAGGACAAGCAAAGGTTTAAGCTTGGGGGATTTGATACGTCTCTAATGTATCTACTTTTCCGAACACTTTTGCCCTTGTTTTGGACTCTAACTTGCATGATTTGAATGGAACTAACCCGGACTGCTGTTGTTTTTAGAAGAATTGCCATGGTGTTATTTTTGTGCAGAAATAAAAGTACTCGGAATGACCTGAAACTCCACGAAGTCACATGTTAGAATAAATAAAAAATATTGGTGAACGAATCAACATAGGGGAACCCACGCCTTGTCCACGAGGGTGCAGGGCGCGCCCCTGCCTCATGGGTCCCCTAGACCTCCACCGACCTCAATTCACATCCGGGGAGAAAAAATGAGAGAGAAGGATTCATTGCGTTTTATGATATGGAGCCGCTGCCAAGCCCTAATCTTCCTTGGGAGGGATGATGTGGAGTCCATTCAGGGCTCCGGAGAGGGGAATCCATCGCCATCGTCATCATCAACCATCCTCCATCACCAATTTCACGATGCTCACTGCCATGCGTGAGTAATTCCATCGTAGGTGTCGGCGTTCTGGGAATGGGGGTGCCCAGACATGCCTGCCTGCGGCCTGCGGCGTGGCTCGAGTGGTGGCCCAGCACGGCCCATCTTCATCAGCGCAAGACTCAAGACCCTCGCGAGGGGCCAAGCCTCGTGGGGCGGACGACGCTAGGCTTCCTTAGGAATGGCCTCGCCAGGCAGGCTCGCGAGGAGGCGGAGAGATCAAGGCAGGGTACCTCGCGAGGTGCTCGTGACGCAAGCCGTGACGATCAGGACCAGGCAGGTGCCGGCCTGCGTAGTGTCCTTGTTTCCTCTTTGGTGCAAAGGGGGAAAGCACAGGCGTGGAGTACTGAGGCATTAGGCAAAGGTTGCCATTTCGGTGCAACAAGACCAAGACTAGCAGAGCGGTAGGACGGAGGTCACCATGGAGCCCAAGACGGCGTCATCGCCAGTGCCTTTGGCAGCCGAAGACCAACTTTAGTCAGGATAACTTGTACTAGATGTTCCCCTTAAAAATGGCCATTTGTTGGCGCCCTTCCTGCTCAATATTTGGGAAGAGGACCTGGGCCTCTATATATAGGGATAGCCACCACAGTAGAAGGGAGAGGATCAAGTTCTCATTAGATCGAGAGGCGACCAAACTCATCCAAGCAGTTCATCGCACCAGCTCAAGAACACCTCTCGCGAGGCAGTTCATCCTTTGTACTATTCATCATCAGCCCCTGAGGCAATCCACCATGCCGCACACTGGAGTAGAGTATTACACCACAACGGTGGCCCGAACCAGTATAAATCTTGTGTCCCTCGTGTTGTTCATCGTTTAGCTTAGATTCGCGCGAGGCGGTCGGACGTGGAGTGGTAGGGGGAAGATCTTCGTGTGGACCCCAGAGTTCGAACCTTAAGGGTCTGCCGGAACACAACTTCCGACATTTGGCGCGCCAGGTAGGGGTGCGCCGGAATCTTTCTTCCGCTGTCTCGCATTCGATCTCCCGTCGTGTCCATGGGTGACGCTCGCCGGGCTCGCGCCGAGCATCGGGCTGCTCTCGCCGCCCGCGTCGCCTAGACGGCTCCCGTCGGCGGGTGTCCCCATCGTTCCCCGTCGCCTGCTGCCAACGCCACCACCGGCCCGGTGGGGAACGAGCAGCAGGCCTCGTCGCTGCATCCTTCGTTGCGGCGGGAAGGCCACACCGCCACCCCATCGCTGACTCCCGCTAGTTCGTCGTCCCACGCCCGTCGTGCCCCCACGGACGCGCATGCCATGTTGCTCCTGGCGCGTGAGCTCCTGCACTACCGTCCCGTCGACGACCTCTACAAGGAATGGCTCGCTCGCATCACCGAGCTCGTCAGCGCCACAGGGGGCTCCTCTGCGCCGTCCCTCTCGCTGCCTCGCTATCCATCCTGCGCAGGAGGTGCAGATCAGGAGGCACCTCCGCCACCTGCTCCCCAAGAAGGTGCCCTGGCCCCAAGGCGCGCAGCCCCAGGATGGGATCCACCGCGTCCAGCACCCGCGCGACAAGAAAGGAGCTGCCAAGAAATCCCTCGTCCCCAAGTATGTGCATGCGTGCTCCCGGCACCAGCATGCCATGACAGCATCCCTGCGCCAGCATGTCAAGACCCCGCGCTGCTCCAGGCAGCGGCGCGCGGGAATCCCCCGGAGCAAGCCCCGCATCAGCAGAGAGCTCTGGTGGCCACCGCAGGCTGCCGCGCCTTCACCGCCGAGCTACGCAGTGTCGCCTGGCCCGGCAAGTTCAAACCTGACCTGCCTCCTCGTACGACGGCACTGCCGACCCCGCGGAGTTCCTGCAGCTCTACGAGCTGGGCATCGAAGCTGCCAATGGGGACAAAAAGGTCATGGCGAACTGGTTTCCCATGGCACTCAAGGACGATGCCCGCACCTGGCTCGTAAACCTGCCCCCTGGGATGATCTCCTCCTGGGACGAGATGCGCACTCGCTTCATCGCCATCTTTCAGGGCACTCTTGACGCACCGCATCAACCAGCAGCCCGGAGAGACCTTGCGGAAGTACATCCAGTGCTTCAACAACGCCCGTCTCAAGATTCCCAGGGTAACCGAGGAGGCCATCATCTCGGCGTTCTCTGAAGGTGTCCGCGACGTCAAGATGAAGGAGCTGGCAATCCACGAAGATCTGTGCACGTCATTGGAGTTGTTCAACCTGGCGACCAAGTGCGCCAGGGCTGAGGAGGGACGCCTCTCCCTTCTCGAGCTCCCAGCAGCAGACCCAAAAGAGAAGAAAGCCTAGGACAAGGATGTGAAGCGCAAGGGAGCAGTTGTGCTTGCGGCAGAGCCGGACATGAAGCATGGAAGGGACAAGCCAGAGTCGTCCAAGGGCAGCCGGTACTGCGTGTACCACGACCTCCATACCCACAACACCAACGAATGCCAAGAGCTCAGGGCCGTGCGAGAAGGCCATGTCGGTCGATGCCCCGAGCACAACGATCGGGGCTACGGCCGAGGCAGAGGAAGAGGTGGAGGATTATGGGACGACCGTGGCCCTCGCCAAGGGTGGTGTGACCGGCCTCGCAAGGACCGCTGGCAGGGCTAGCCTCGCGAGGGGGCTTGGAGGGATCAGCCTCGTGAGGATCGCCCACAAGGCAATGCAGGGCTTCCTCCTTTGCCACCACCGCCAAGAAGGAATGACGACCATCATCAGGACGAGGGGGCTGGGGGCTTCCAGGAGCTGCGTGCAATCACTTGCATCTTGGGCGGTGCCTAGGCCCCAGCCTCTCAGCGCACCTTCAAGCAGTTTGCTCGCGAAATGAACGCAGTCGTCCCCAAGCTTGAGGACACGCGCCCTCTCAGGTGGTCTGCGTGCGCCACCATGTTTAGCTCAGCGGGTCAGCTCAAGTGCGCGGCAACGGCCGATATCCTCCCGATGCTCTGTTCCCCAGTCATCAACAATGTGCAAGTTACCAGGACCCTCAACATCCTGTCCGTCGAGATGTTCAACAATCTTCAAGTGCCATACGATCAACTTCAACCAACCAAGCCTTTCTCAGGAGTCACTGATGGTTCCACTGTCCCGATAGGGCAGGTCCGCCTCCTTGTCACCTTTGGGCAGCGCAAGAACTATCATACTGATCTCATTGAGTTCGATGTCGCCGACATCCGCCTGCCATACAATGCCATCCTCGGGTACCCTGCTCTGGCCAAGTTCATGGCAGTGACACACCATGGCTACAACGTCCTCAAGATGCCAGGAAGTGGCGAAGTCATCATGGTCCCCTGTGAAGAGAAGGATGCGGTGTGCTCTCTCGAGCATGCCTTCCAAGCTGCGTCAATCGAGGACCCAAACAGCAAGAGTAGAAACCTTCCTGAAGCAGCCCCCAAGAAGAAGAAGATGTCACCTGGCTCAAGGCCTCAGGAGGCAGGCACCTCCGGAGGCGCCATATTCGGGCATGCGCCCATCCAAGGAACGCCACCCTCCGTCGGATAGGGAGGCGCGCCCGGCGCCCTCCTCGGGCAAGGCTCGGGGGCTCTCTCCTGGGGAGCCACTGACTTTGCCAAGATCACGAGGAAGGCGCTCGGGCACCACTTGGAGGCGTGCTTCGTGGCACGTTTCCCTCAGGAAGGCGTAAGGCAAGGAGGGCCCAACCCTTAGGAGTTCATCACCAAGGTCGCTCAGGAATTGCAGGAATCGAGAGTCATGCGCAGCAACCATTGCCTGCCAGCGTAGCTCCCCATCCAGGCGAGGATGACGGGCTGTGCGTCTGCATTGACTACCCGGGGCTCAATCGAGTCGCGTCTCAGGAGTGCTTTTGGCCTTCGCGCGCAGGAGTTGCGAGGGTCCACCACATAACTACGTTCGCATGCCCTTCGGCCTGCCAAACGGGGCTGCTGCCCACCAGCGCCTGATGACGAGCATTCTGGAAGCTCAGGTGGCCAAGCATCGCGCACTCCTGGAGGAAATGGAGATGGATCTCGCCGAGCCTCCCGGACCTCCCGCGCATCCCGAGGCTCAAAGCTCCAAGGGCTCGTAAGGGTCGGCTTCTTCACCATGCACCACTAGCTACTCCGACACTCGCTCTGCAATGGTATCAGGTGACTTCTCTCAAGTTTCGTTTCAGCTGGGAGCGCCCTCAGGGCTGCATCATTCCTAGGTCGCGTGGGTCTGTCCCCGCGGCATGTATCCGTTTTGCTTATGTCTTCAGCTTACCTTGTTGGGGGCGCCCCTCGGGCTGCATCATCCCCAAGCCGCTTGGGCCTAACCCAGTGGCGTGTGCCTTTCTCTGCATCTATCTAAGTTGATTTGCTTATTTATACTTAACCTGCTTGAGATAATCGCCTGCTCAATTGACACCTACCTTTGGAGCCGCTCGCTTTGGCACGACGCTTGCGCATGGGTCCGTCCCTGCAACGTCGACAAATCTGAGTGGTCAAGCTCTGGCCGTGGCAGCCCCGCAAAGCGCTACCTCACCAGCCCCTCAGTGCCTCAATCACTCCCTCGGAGCAACCAATGGCTGGCTGGCAACCGTAAAGGTAGTCCTTGTTTTCCTTGTGCTGGTGTACAGGATCCACCTAAGGGATAGCATGGGGGCATGGTGAGCTCTCTCTCTCTCCCATGTGATCCGCTCACGCGTTAAAAGGGGTGCGCCTGAGCATCGCGACTCAGGGGCTCTTACTGGCTCTCCAGCCCTCACCCCCTGGCCTTGACCCACGGCATCGCGACCTGTCATACCAGCGGCGACTGAGCTCGCTCGAGTGCCGGGACCTGAGGACATAGAGCATGAAGGAAAGTGCGGGGAATAGGGGAGAAGCTCAAGAGTACCCAACCCAGTGACACCCCAGCTGCCGGCGTGCGGGCCAGGCACCTCGCCGAATAACGACTCCAAGCTGACGAGATAAGTCACGCCCCTGCAAAAGCTAAATCAACACGACGCTAAACCCTCGCCTAGTGCGGCCCTGTCGCGGCAACATTGCCTTCCTTTCTTGCCCAGCAGAGGCTTCTTGAGTGCTAAAGGGGACCTCCCGAGCATCGCACCTCGGGGGCTCTTACTGGACCTTGGGCCGCTCACCTCCTGGCCTTGACCACGGCATCGCGACCTGGCATACCAGCGACGGCTGAAGCCTTCCTGGGGACCGGGACCTGTCAGCGTAGAACACCAAGCCCTCGCGAGGATAGAAAGGGGGAGCCGAGCGGAAACAGGGCAAGCATCTCGCTTCCATTCATAATAAGGATAATATTCACAAAAGACATGGCAGACGCCTTACATACCCCTGCGGGTTGTTTCTTTGATTCCTCGCAGGGAACAAAATGTGCTAATCCTAAGGAATACTAACTACACGTGCTGTGGAGGATATAACTACTAAGTGTAAACCGCCCCGGAGGGGCCGGTTCATGTTCATCCATATTGAAGCCCGTGAAGATAAAAGAAGATGGCGCTCTACTAGTAAAGCTTAGAGGCCCACAGCCCAAAGGCGGTTTAGGGCCCATAGTTGTAAACCGCCATAGTCGGGTAACTTGTATTGTAAGATAGGGAAAGGAAGAGACCGAGCCGGACACTTGTATGAGCCGGCCTCGGAACTCTGTAAATCGGCTGGGCGTCAACCTGTGTATATAAAGGGACGACCCGGCGGTGGTTCAGGAACAAGAGATAACAACTCGAGACCCAGGCAAAGTGTATTCGCTCCCTGGTCATCGAAACCCCAATCATCCCATCACAACTAGACGTAGGCTTTTACCTTCATCGTAAGGGGGCCAAACTAGTATAAAACTCTTGTGTCCCTTGTCAGGTTTAACCCCTTTAAGCTAATCACGCTACGATGGCTCCACGACTAAGTCCTTCTGCTAGGACATCTGACGTGTTAATTCCATGATAGTTGAAGCCCACCGTGGGGCTCTCGCACGATGGTTTCGAGTTCTTAAAGGGCAAATTTGAAGGACTCAAAGGGTACGCGGTTGGCCGGATGACCAAGAGTCAACGCGGCAAGCTCTACATCGACGATGCAGGCTGGGGCCCCGAGGCCAGCTCAATCGCGTACGGGTACCGGGTCCCCTTTGGTGGAATTCACGTTCTCATCAGCAAGATCAGCGAACCGGGCCCTGAGCCGGACGTCTCCACCGACCTCGTCGAAACGGCTCAGCGTGCAAGTCCTGCCCGGGTTTAGCCTACCATGAAGCGTGCGTTCATAGGGTTCATCCATGGTGCGGAGTCTGAACCGGTGTCCGGCAGTGAGACGGCCATCTACTCAGATGGCGAAGCATCCAGTGGCGAAATTGAGTCACCATACCAATTGCAAGATGGCCGGGTTGGGGGATATCCTGATGGCGACAATATTCCAAGCCCCTTTGAACGGCCAAACCGGGTTGCAATCTTCATGGTCGGCACGCAACCCACTGTGCAATGTTCATCTACAACAGCAATGATCTCCGAATCGGCAGCCGCGGCAGGAGGCCCGGCGCGCCGGCCAGCTCAAGTTCTTGCCGGTTTGCTGGACGCCTTGATGGCATTGTTGACCACATCAGTCACCCCGGAGACCCAAGTTCAGCATAATGCGGATGTTACAAAGCTAAAGGATCAGATAACTCAGGCCGAGGCGGACTTGGCAGCTGAGGAGGCCAGGATGGCTGAAGAACGGGCCGCTTTAGATGCCCAATCACAACAGATCCTAGCGCAGAATTATCAGCTTATGTTGGAACAGAATGCGTCCAACGAAGTAATAAGAAGGAAGTACCGGTCTTGTCTGCCGCAGATTTACGAGGGCATGAATCTCTTCAATACGCCAGGAGCCGGACCTAGTAATCTTGCAGCGGTAAACTGGACCGAGGCACCTGGAGCGGTGCCGGATCAACCACGGATGATGGATCCACCTCGAAGGACGGATAACCCGTCGCAATATGTAACAATGCCACAAGGCACTTCTCTAGCCCTTTGGACAATATGATTGCTGCAGCGTCGTGTTTGGCAGCTATTCCGATGGAGGGTGACTCACTAGCGGCGGTTGAGATACGACGGGCCAGGGGTCTTCAAACCGCTGTTGTGCAGCAGCAGGCTTACTCCTACAGCCGAGACAGAATACATTCAACGGACCGGATTGTCAAAGGGTCCGCGTAAAGGGCCCGGATTGTCAAAGGGTCCGCGTAAAGGATCATCCGACCCGGGTTGACCATCCGGGCCACCTAGCTTTGGTAGTTTCACCGCAGGTTGGAAGTTATAATTTTACTAAGGTACTCATGGACGGACGGAGAGGTATCAATATCTTGTATTACGAAACCTACCAGTGTATGGGGTTGACAGATAAGAACCTTAGACCATCAAATACCGTTTTCACGGTGTGGTGCCTGGTAAATCGGCTTACCCAGTTGGTAAGATAGCTCTGGAGGTGGTTTTTGGAGATGATCATGATTCAAGATCAGAGACGGTGACCTTTGAAGTGGTCATGATCAGAAGTCCGTACCATGCCTTGTTTGGACGGCCGGTTTATGCTATATTCATGGCAAGGCCGTGTTATGTTTATCTACAGCTCAAGATGCTGGGCCATAAGGGGACCATCACGGTTCATGGCAGTCGTAAGATTGCGCTGGAGTGCGAGAAAGGTGATGCGGCTTATGCTGAATCGGTTTGTGCAACGGAGGAGTTGAAGTTCTATAAGGACAATGTTGATCCGGTAGATATGACTTCTCTAAAGAAGCCAACTACACAGCATGATCCGGCTTTGAAGTTTAAATCGGCTGATGAAACTAAATTGGTTGATTTTGTTCCTAGCGATTCATCCAAGCAGTTCAGCATCAGTGTCAACTTGGATCCGAAATAGGAAAGAGCGCTCATCGAGTTCATCTGTGAGAACCGGGACATCTTTGCATGGAAACCTTCTGACATGCCAGGTGTACCGAGGGAACTCGCTGAGCACATTCTTAATATTGATCCAAAGTTCAAACCAGTCAAACAGTTTCTTCGCCATTTTAATGAAGAGTGGCGCATGGCCATTGGTGAAGAGGTAGCCCGTCTATTGGCAGCAGGGTTTATTTTGGAAGTGTTTCACCTAGAGTGGTTGGCTAATTCAGTGCGGATGTGTGTGGATTACACAGATTTGAACAAAGCCTGCCTAGCTGATCCCTTTGCCCTCCCTCTTATTGATCAAATCATTGATGCTACGGCGAGTTGTGAGCATTTGAGTTTCTTGGATGCTTATTCTGGTTATCATCAGATCAAGATGGCAGTTAAGGACTAGGAGAAGACAACTTTCATCACTCCATTTGGAGCCTTCTGTTATGTGTCTATGCCCTTTAGGCTCAAGAGTTCCCAGGCAACTTATCAGCACTGTGTGCAGAATTATCTTCATAATCAGATTGGGCGCAATGTTCATGCCTATGTGGATGATATTATGGTGAAGTCCAGGAAAGCAGAGACACTCACCACTGATTTGCAAGAAACCTTTGATGATCTATGAGTTTATAAAATGATGCTCAATCCGGCTAAGTGTGTCTTTGGTGTTCCGGCAGGCAAGCTCCTAGGGTTTCTGGTATCTACCAGGGGTATTGAGGCTAATCCGGAAAAGATTAAAGCTATTACGTCCCTCGCTAAACCGGCGTGTATCAATGATGTTCAATGTCTGGCAGGTCGTATTGCGGCTTTGAGCCGGTTTATCAGCAGATTGGGAGAAAAGGCGATTCCCTTGTATCAGATGTTGAAGAAGACAGACAATTTTGTCTGGAATGATGCTGCTGATGCGGCGTTTGAGGACTTAAAGAAGCAGTTGGCTGAACCGCCGATTCTTGCTGCTTTAGTTGATAAGGATCCACTACTGTTATATCTGGCTGCTAATGCCCGGGCTGTCAGTGTAGCTATTGTGGTGGAGCGCAAGGAGGCTGGGAAGGAGCACCCGGTTCAAAGGCCGGTTTATTATATCAGCGAAGTGCTCATTGAGTCAAACAAAAGATACCCGCATTGGCAGAAGCTGGTATATGGGGTTTTCATGGCAAGTCAAAAGCTTAAACAGTACTTTCAAGGTCATCCCATCAAAGTGGTTAGTTCTGCTCCTTTGGGGGATATCATCCAGAACAGGGAGGCAACTGGCCGGGTTGCTAAGTGGGCTATTGAGCTTGGACCACACGGTTTGAAGTATATGCCTCGAACAACTATCAAGTCCCAGGCTCTTGTCGATTTCATCAATGATTGGACAGAGTTGCAGGCACCAGAAGACAACCCGGACAATACATACTGGACTATTCACTTTGATGGGTCCAGGCAATTGGTGGGCTCGGGGGCTGGAGTTGTCCTTACTTCCCCTCTAGGTGATAAAATTAATTATGTTCTTCACTTAATGTTCCCTTGTACTAACAATGTAGCTGAATATGAAGCCTTACTCCATGGTCTTCGAGTGGCTAAGGAAATGAACTTAAGCCGTGTATGATGCTTTGGAGACTCGGGTCTGGTAGCCCAGCAAGTTTCAGGTACTTGGGATTCCAAGGATCCACTCATGGCGGCTTACCGACGAGAGGTTGATATTATTGCTGGCCACTTCAAGGGTTATCAAGTGGAGTAAATTGATTGGCGCAAAAATGAGGCAGCTGATGCTTTAAGCCGGCTGGGGTCTCAGCGTAAACCGGTGCCACCCAATACCTTTCTAGATGTCTTACACAACCCGTTAGTTCAGTTGCCTACAGAGGAGGACCTTGTTATTCTTGATCTGGAGGCACAGTTGGTGGCCGCTTTACATGTTATTCCAGATTGGACGGTTCCATACTTGGCGTATATGAACCGGGGCAAGTTGCCAGAGGATGCATTCTTGGCCCGACAAATAGTCCGGCGATCCAAGTCCATGGTGGTTCACAATGGCAAGTTACACCGTTGCGGCGTCTCTGGTGTGTTCCAGTACTGTGTTTCTCCTGAAGAAGGTCGTGAGATTCTACGAGAAATCCACGAAGGAGACTGTGGTCACCACGCCGGTTCAAAATCCTTGGTTGCTAAAGCTTTTCATCATGGTTTCTATTGGCTGACGGCTCATGCTGATGCTGAGGACTTGGTAAGGCGGTGCGACAGTTGTCAGAAATTCTCACGACGAGCTCATGTTCTGGCTCAGGAGCTACGGATGATTCCCATCACCTGGCCATTTACTACTTGGGGGCTTGACATGGTAGGGCCTTTCAAGCGATCCAAAGATAAGAAGACCCAGCTGTTGGTGGCGGTTGGCAAGTTTACTAAATGGGTTGAAGCGGAGCTAGTAAGCAAGTGTGGCGTAGCCACGACGGTTCAATTCATCAAAAAGGTGATCTTCCGTTTCGGTTTTCCACACAGCATTATCACAGATAATGGCACGAACCTCTCCAAAGGCAAGATGGAGGAATTTTGTCAACAAGAGCACATCCGGCTTGATGTGGCATCGGTGGCTCACCCCCAATCTAATGGTTAGGCTGAGAGAGCCAATCAGGAAATCTTGAAGGGCATCAAGTCCCGGCTTACGGTTCCTTTGAAGAGGACGCTGGGTTGTTGGGTGGAGGAGTTACCATCTGTGCTATGGAGCATAAACACCACCCCAAACTGATCTACAGGTTATACACCTTTCTTCATGGTTTATGGGGCAGAGGCAGTACTACCAAGTGATATTCGTCATGACTTGCCCCGGGTTGCCAATTATGTTGAAGCGGACAATGAGCAAGCACGTCAAGAAGCACTGGACCTATTAGATGAAAACGGGACGTGGTGTTGGCTCGTTCGGCGGTTTATCAGCAAGACCTGCGGCGTTATCACAGCCGCCGGGTTAGAACAAGAACCTTTCAAGAAGGCGACTTAGTGCTCCGGCTCATCCAGGATCAGACCGATATGCACAAGTTATCCCGACCTTGGGAAGGGCCCTTTGTGGTCACCAAGAATCTGCACAACGGATCGTACTACCTCATCGACGTTCGCGAGCACAAAGACTCAAGCAAATCGGAGGAGGAGACCCGTCGGCCGTGGAATATCGCTCTTCTATGGCCTTACTACACCTGAGCCATAGGCTCTCATTATGTACATATTTTGACAATGTATATATTATGGTCCATATAATAAACCGGCATCCTTGCTACCAGCAGGGCCTCTGCCGTTTCTTCCAATATTTCTTGATTACAAGGGGGCTTCTGCTTACAAAGGGACGTCTTGTTTGTCCATTAAACCGGCTATCATGCCACAATAAAGCTTGGGAGCTTCACACCCAAGGGGCCAAAGAGAGTATTGTTGCTAAAAGCACAACTCAAACATAGGCACCCACTGAGCACAGCTCACAAAGTTACTTGGGGGCTCTTTGTACAAAGCAACAAAGAGTTTGAAAGGACTCTTGTAATTGGGTATCGACCCACGGCTTGGAAGCCTGGTGTATTCACCTAAAACCCTGGGTTAACCTGCCTTCATCAAGTAAGCCACTCCTATCCAGGTAATCCTGGCATGACCCGCCGAACGTTTGACAAGTTACTATTATACTGTCCCTGAACTTGTCAAAGTTAAAACGACGATTGGTTAGTTGGAGGCCCATCTTAAAAGGCTTTGTTAAATGGTTTAACTCAGCGGCCTGGCAGCCCACAAAAAGCCTCGAATTTGGGCCCGGCAGCCCTCGAAAAGCCTCGACTACAAGTTTTATTTGCTTTTGCTTTTTGCAGGTTTTATCTCTTTTTGATCAGGTTCTAAGTTAAACCGGTGCTTACTGACCCGGTCAGACCATATGTCATTACATCAACCCGGTGTTTCTTAACCCGGTGTGGCTTCCAGTTATCAGCTGTTAGCACATAATCAATTATGAACCGGCATATCTTAATCCGGTCTGGCATTGGCTATAAGTCGCCAGGATGATCATCCGGTGTTTATCATAACCTGGCATGGCTTATTACGCACCAGCACAATGCGGTGGGCGTTTTCAAACACTCAAGGTTTGGGTTATCACCCTTACTACACAAGATGGTTAAACAACAAAAGTGATTTCATATCACAGGACTTGTTTAAGTTTTTATCATGTAGAAGGCAGGATTTTATAAGAAATACCAAGGCAAATAAAGCAAGCATAGCAACAATCATGGCGGATTACAATATCAAGTGGCAGTGCATGATGGCAGAAGGTCGAAGTATTTCAACTAGCCTATTACAAGGCGCTTTGATGCCCAAAAGAATAATTGTTTGTTGGCCACAATGCTATATGTGAAAATCAAGCCAGCTGGAGGATTAAGATTCGTCACCAGGCTGACGAGAAGTTAAAGGATCATCTCGCGTCGGTTCAACTTCCTCCTCCTCACCCAGTGGCTAGAAGTCAAGGGTGGTCCAATCAATTCTGGTTAAGGCTTGGAAGACAGCTTCATTTCTTATAAGATTGGACGGTTCAATGTCAGGAGCATAGGTGTGCTTACGGATTGGAGGGATAAGGTTCTAAGATTCTTTCACAGCTGCATCAACCCGCTTGTTGTCTGCATCATAGCTGGACCGATAGACAGACGAGTCAACCTCTTCAGCCAATTGGCTTGCCAGTGGGCGCATCTCTTTTGTCAAGGCTTTGAGGGCTTCGTTATCAAAGTCTGATCCGTCTTCTTGTTGACCAGGATAGCCCTTTGCGATGTCTGCCGGATCAAGATCAGCAATCCAAGCTTTGGCCTGAGTTAGTGTTGTTAAAGTGCCAGCTCTTGCGGCAGACTGCTTGACCTCTTCCATCTAGGCCGGGGTCATAGACAATTTGGCCAATGTATCCTTGATCAAGGTTGGTGCCGGTTGTTGAAGGAGGATGCACAAGTGACTCGTTGAGCTCCAGTATACAATTGTTCTATCAATGTGTAGGCTGCTTTCATCTTCATCCGCATATCTGAGCCCAGATGAGCAACACGACTACCTGCAAACGGTTTAAGTAGTTACTGTTAAACCGACAACTTCAAAAGTGTTTAAGGAAGGTGCTGACAAAGGATACTTACCAAATATTGCTGAAGTCATAGCATTGACTTGATGTTTTAGCCCAGTTAGCTCCTCTGCAACCGGTTTAAGCACTGCTTCAGCATCTTCAGCCCGCTTTAAAAGAGCAACCTTCTCTGTTTCCCAATCTGCCCATTCACTTTTGAAACCATCCTTCAATTGCTCCATGCCAGTCAAAGCGCCTTTCAGTTCATCTTTGGCCTTGGAGGTTTCCACTTGCTGGGAATTAATGTTTTCTTGAAGATCAGCAATCTGAGAATCTTTGTTGTTCAAGTCAGCCTGCAAAAGACAGATGATGAAGAGGTTAAGATTTTTTCTCAAAGTCCCAAGCACATAACAAGTTATACACTTGGCACGTGGGGGCTAATGCGGATTGTTTTTTATTTTGACTATCATTTAAAGTCCCAAGGCTCAATGCAAGTATTAATCTTGGCACTTGGGGTCTAATGCATAATTGATCAGAAAAATTAAAGGTGAAGGAATTCAACAAGGACAAGTCTGGAACAGAAAGTCCCGGTTCATTTTACAAAGGTAAACCGTCCCTTGGGGGCTACACAGTTGAAAGCCTTTTTATTTAAAGTACCAGTTCATCTTGAGGCGATAAAACCGGCCCTTGGGGGATACAATGGTGTTGATATATAGTGCAAAGAAAATTTATGAAGTGTTTGGAAGTTACCTCATAACGCTCCTTCATCAAATTGACCAAACTGGCCTCATAGTCACGGCTGGTGTATAGGCGGTTTAGGAATCCAGAATTAAGTTCCTGAGCGGGGAGATGAGCATAACTTGACACATCAGTCTTCCACTTGCCTTTCTCTTCAGCAGCTGATTCCACTTTGGCACTGTGCTTTGACAAAGCGACAGGATTACCAGGAGAAGTATGGCCAACCCCAGTAATTACAACATCATCAGTTGCTGCATTTGGCCTCGCCAGTTTGTCTGAGGCCTTGGCAGGGCTGGCGGATCAGTAGTCGGACCTGGAGGATTGGCTTGTGGGCTTGGTGGATTGATATGAGGGCTCGCCGGGTTAACTTCGGGTGGATTAGCATCAGTGGCCTGACCTTGTGGCACAGGATCGTCCATGGCAATATCAGCATCTCCGCCAGCACCTTCTGTGGTCCTATCCAGTTCAATCTCATCAGTGGGAGCATTTTTTTCGCCTTCTTGCTAAATCGGGCTATGGCGCTGCAAAATGGCTCATAGAGGATTAATATGGTAAACTGGCGCAAGAAGGCAAAGCTAAGATTATTGTACTTACCCAGGGACGGTCTTGAGGGGAGGCATTTGCGTGGTTGATGAATCGCTAGAGGATGAATTGGAAGTAACCTAATAATTTGAGTCAGACGGATTAAGAGGGTATCGGAGGTAACCCGCCAAGGGATAAGACTTGTTAGAATTACAAGAGACCTCTGCACGATGCTTCCAGATTGGAGTGTCCGGTAAACCGGAGGAAGTGACTTGCTGGCCACTATGCCGGGTTGTGCGACGAGCTTTAGGATGTTGTGGATCCAAATGACTGAAAGGATGTGAACGCTTCACTTTCCGGACTGCGCGACAGAATTTTCTTACTGGCACAAGATCAGAATTGGAGGAAAGGGAGATTACCTCTACATGGTCAGCACGGCTAGCTTCCGCATCATCCTGGTAATGGTCATTGTCAATAAGATGTATGAAAAATGAACCGAGGGAGTCAAGTTCTACCTCTTGTTCCGAATCATCAACATCTTTGGGCGGATCAGAGGATTCGGCGGTTTTCTTCTTTGCTGGACTCTTGATGGCCTTGCTCTTAGCACGAGCAGCCCTTGCCGGTTTGTCTTGAGATTTTGCCGGTTTGTCCTGACTTTTCCTCTTCCAGAAAGGATCTTTGGCCTGTAAGAATAAACAAAGGGTTATCAGAAAAATGTTAAAGCGGAGACGAATCAAAAAAGCAGAAGGATAATTTTTTACCGCTGGCGGTTTGTTGGAGGCATAAAAGGGACGCAACCCAGTCTTGCTACATTCAGCGATTGGTTCATCCAGCATCTTCTTGACAGACTCAGTGACTTCATCATCAATCATCTGTATCTCATGGTGCCGTCGAGGGTCCTTGACGTCCCCGGTGTACTCATGCATCAACCTGGTGCGGCGGCTTAGGGGCAGGATGCCCCAAGATACCCGGCAGCGAACGAGATCAATGCATGCTAAGCCGTTTGCTAGAAGAGCCCGGAGCTTAGCAAGTTGAGGCGCATATGTCTGTCGTTCTTTAGAAGTGAGCCGCTGAGGCAGTGGATGTCCATTGCTGAGCTGGTGAACACGGTAACCCGGAAGAGGGTTTTCATCAGCTGGAGCAGTGTTCTGACAATAGAACCATGTTCGATTCCAATCTTTGGGGTGGTTGTGATGTTTAGCATGAGGAAATCGACTTCTTTCCTTTTCTGAATTGATACTCCGCCAAGTTCAGTATTGGGGCCATCAGAAAATTCAGTGCGGCGGTTCAAGTGAAAGAAGTCCCCGAAGAGTTCAACAGTCGGTTCTTCCTGAAGGTAAACTTCACAGAACACTTGAAAATTGCAGATGTTGGACAGAGAGTTCGGTCGAATGTCTTGAGGATGGAGTTGGAAGTTGGCAAGCACATCCTGAAAAAACTTTGATCTTGGAGGGCTAAATCCCCGGTCTAGATGCTGCATAAATACAACCACTTCTCCATCTTGAGGTTCAGGAGGGCACTCAGGGCCAGGGACTCGCCAATGAATGACCTCCTTCTTGGCCAAAGCGTCGGTTAGAACATATCCGTTGAGTTGTGTTTCTGTGATCCGAGAAGGAACCATGTTGCAAGAGGAGAATTGCTTGGCCATTTTGGGAGGACAAACTATAAAGGAAGTGCAAAAGCCGGTTCACGGATCAAGATTGATGTGCACAAACCGGTGTTAAACCGTGGGATTTAATTTGAGCATATATGCACGATAAACCGGATATTGATGCTCGGGTTAAAATGCCGGTTTACTTGAGGGCTAATGGTACCTGGCGGATTATCATTTTCTAGAGGTTAAACCGCCTAAAAGTGGAAGAAGCATATCTGAAATTTACCAAGTACTGAAGAAACGGGTTTTGCAAGATGGTGTTATAATTTTGGATCTACCGCGGCCTAGTAAAGAAAATTTTCTGAGCCCTAAAAATGGCGACGGTAGAACATCAACAGCCTAGATGGGATCTACACAGGAATAACGATATGCTATGGCAGGGCAGATTAAAACTACGGCTTTGGCCACAAGAAGAAGCTATCAGGCCTAGCTAGATTCAATGAGATACTAAGGGAAAGCGGATGAGCACCGATGAACGCTGATGAACACCGAAGAACCTTGGAACCCTAATGCAGATTTGATAGTTGAGGAAGGTAGTACTTACCAGGGCCACATAGCGGCGGAGGAGTGTCGCAAGGTCTCTGGTATGAACAGGTTGATACAACGGCCTAGTCGGTGCAGATTCAAGGGTCAACAGCGGCGGTGATGCTTGAGCTCTTCGGGGTCGTGAGGAGGAAGAAGATGCGAAGAGGTGAGGGGGAAAATGGAAAGGACCCCGATCTTATTTATAAAGGCAAAGGGATAAGTGACAAGCGCGAGAATTGAGGAGCCCGAAGCGGCAAAATAGGGCGCAGCTGTCGCCTCGATCTTCGGAAGTTAATTAAATGAAGGGAATATTTATAACCTTTTTTATACAGAGATGATATCATGACGACTTACTGCAAATTCATAAGATGACGTCATGGCGGTTTGCCAAAGTTTACAGGGAGAAGATATCATGGAGGTTTACGAGGATTGTAAGAAGATGTTCAGGGAATTTTCTAAGTATTGAAGATTGACATGAACAAGTTCAAATCAATTTGGGGCCAAATGTTGAGGATATAACTACTAAGTGTAAACCGCCCAGGAGGGGCCGGTTCACGCTCATCCATATTGAAGCCCGTGAAGATAACAGAAGATGGCGTTCTACTAGAAAATCTTAGAGGCCCAGAGCCCAAAGGCAGTTTAGGGCCCATGGTTGTAAACCACCATAGTCGTATAACTTGTATTGTAAGTTAGGGAAAGGAAGAGACCGAGCCGGACAATTGTATGAGCCGGCCTCGGAACTCTATAAACCGGCCGGGCGTCAACCTGTGTATATAAAGGGACGACCCGGTGGCGGTTCAGGAACAAGAGACAACAACTCGATACCCAGGCAAAGCGTATTCCCTCCCTGGTCATCGAAACCACAATAATCCCATCACAACTAGACGTATGCTTTTACCTTCATCGTAAGGGGCCGAACTAGTATAAAACTCTCGTGTCCCTTGTCCGGTTTAACCCCTTTAAGCTAATCACGATGTGATGCCTCCATGACTAAGTCCTTCTACTAGGACATCTGACGTGTTAATTCCACGACACGCGCCTCCATAGGAGACGCCATCATCAACAGTGGGCCACCAAGCGCCGGCACCAACCCCATCCAGATCAGCGGCGTCGGCGGCCGGATGCAGCTGCCCTCCTCCAAGCGCGATGCGAGCTTGGAGTCTCGTAGCTGTCGTCGCTCACCTCCGGAGTCTCGAGAAGCTCGGGAGAGTCGCTGGACCCTCCGGCTTCTCCGCTGCTACTAGAGGAGCTGCTGGGGAAGCGGTTGGCGGGCCTGGCTCTCGCCACTTCGATACCCCGACCGCCTTCCTTGGGGCAGCACTCCAGTCGGCGTCCTTCCGCGTCGAAGACCTTGAAGAACATCAAGGAGGTGCCATCGTATTTAAGATGAATTACGAGGGCACCCCCTGTTCGGCAGACCTGGGCGATCTCGCCCTAGCCTCGGGTCATGTAGACCTTGCCCAGAGCGACAACCTCGACCTCCGCTCCAGTCGCAAAGGTGCTGCAGTCAGTATGCTGCAGCCAGTGCTCCAGAGGCCCCCTCGGCGGCATCTCGAAGGCGAAGGAGGGAGGAAGGCGGATCCAAGAGCGTGGAGGCATAGCGGCGTGAAGCACAAGCTCGCGAGAAGAGCCCTCGGCATGGACTCCAGGGGTGAAGACGCGCACCGTGACCCGTCGGCGTCGCCGGAGGTGCCGCTCGGCGCTTTCTTCTCTGGGCCCTCGGCCCGGGCATACAAGGGTAGCGGAAACCTAGGCGGCGGCCGCTCGTACCAGGGCCTCGATGTCTCCTACCACGCGACCACGTCGCGGCGGCCGGGGACCGGCTGCTTCTTCGGCTGAAGCGGGTCGGGACCATCTCGGGAGGCCTTCCCCTTCTCTTCCGCAGAAAACCGGCGGATCGACGCCATTGGCATAAAGTGGAGCAAGGGTGAGGAAGAAGGAGTGAAGCAGAAAGAGATGGACTATGGGGGCTCTTGCCCGTCCGTACTTATAGTCCGAAGGAGGCCAACCGTCAGCATCCACGATCGCAGGTAATCATGACCCATTTCTGCATGCAAGGACTTGTCAAGTCGAGCAGTTGCCGAGGCAGCGTGGGGAAGCGGAGGCACCCATGTCCAATCAACCGCCAAGCGGCGCCCAAGGCCGCAGGCTTATGGGGCCCGCGGCGCTCCACACTTTCCCTTTCGCTTCTCCGCTAAGCCAAGTCCGAGCATGCCTTGGGCCCGGGGGCTACTGTCGGCGTTCTGGGAACGGGGGTCCCCAGACTTGCCTGCTTGCAGCCTGCGGCGTGGCTCGAGTGGTGGCCCAGCACGGTCCATCTTCATCAGCGCAAGACTCAAGACCCTCGTGAAGTGCCAAGCCTCACAGGTCGGACGATGCTAGGCTTCCTCAGGAACGGCCTCGCCAGGCAGGCTCGCGAGGAGGCAGAGAGATCAGGGCAGGATACCTCACGAGGTGCTCGTGACGCAAGCCGTGACGATCGAGACCAGGCAGGTGCCGACCTGCGCAGTGTCCTTGTTTCCTCTTTGGTGCAAAGGGGGCAAGCTTAGGCATGGAGTACTGAGGCATCAGGCAAAGGTTGCCATTTCGGTGCAACAAGACCAAGACCAGTAGAGTGGCAGGACGGAGGTCACCGTGGAGCCCAAGACGGCGTCATCGCCAGTGCCTTTGGCAGCCGAAGACCAACTTTAGTCAGGATAACTTGTACTAGATGTTCCCCTTCAAAATGGCCATTGTTGGCGCCCTTCCCGCTCAATATTTGGGAAGAGGACCAGGACCTCTATATATAGGGATAGCCACCACAGTAGAAGGGAGAGGATCGAGTTCTCATTAGATCGAGAGGCGACCGAACTCATCCAAGCAGTTCATCGCACCAGCTCAAGAACACCTCTAGCGAGGCAGTTCATCCTTTGTACTGTTCATCATTAGCCCCTGAGGCAATCCACCATGCCACACACTAGAGTAGGGTATTACACCACAATGGTGGCCCGAACCAGTATAAATCTTGTGTCCCTCGTGTTGTTCATCGTTTAGCTTAGATTCTCGCGAGGCGATTGGGCGTGGAGTGGTAGGGGGAAGATCTTTGTGCGCACCCCAGAGTTCGAACCTTAAGGGTCTGCCAGAACCCAACATCCGATAGTAGGCTTGCTGTACGGTGATGGGTTGGATGAGATTTACCGTGTAATCGAGTTAGTTTTGTTAGGGTTTGATCCCTAGTATCCATTATGTTCTAAGATTGATGTTGCTATGACTTTGCCATGCTTAATGCTTGTCACTAGAGCCCGAGTGCCATGATTTCAGATCTGAACCTATTATGTTTTCATGAATATATGTGAGTTCTTGATCCTATCTTGCAAGTTATAGTGACCTACTGTGTGTTATGATCCGGCAAACCCCGCGGTGACAATAGTCGGGACACTTCCCGGTGATGACCGTAGTTTGAGGAGTTCATGTATTCACTAAGTGCTAATGCTTTGGTCTGGTACTCTATGAAAAGGAGGCCTTAATATCCCTTAGTTTCCAATAGGACCCCACTGCCATGGGAGGGTAGGACAAAAGATGTCATGCAAGTTATTTTCCATAAGCACGTATGACTATATTCGGAATACATGCCTACATTATATTGATGAACTGGAGCTAGTTCTGTGTCACCCTATGTTATAACTGTTGCATGAGGAATAATACATCCGACAAAATTATCCATCATTGATCCATTGCTTACGAGCTTTTCACATATTGATCTTTCCTTAGTTACTTCTCCATTGCCACTGTTATGATTGCTACAAAACTGCTACTGTTACTTTTGCCCCCGTTACTATTACTTCCATACTACTTTGCTACTAAATACTTTGATGCATATATTAAGTCTTTCAGGTGTGGTTGAATTGACAACTCAGCTACTAATACTTGAGAATATTCTTTGGCTCCCCTTGTCTCGAATCAGTAAATTTGGGTTGAATACTCTACCCTCGAAAACTGTTGCGATCCCCTATATTTTTGGGTTATCAAGAAGCAACTCCACCACCAACCCCTCCGACACTCTCGCTATGTCTCTCTCCCAACCTTATTCCTCTCCTACACATATGCATGGATGCTGATTGATCTCCCTCAATACATAAGGTAGGTCTCTCTCTTCCTCCACACATATACCAGCCATTGTACATGTATAGTTAGGTCTCTACCCCACCCCACACCCCACACACACCGATAGTCGAGCGCTGTAGGTAGGTATCCATGCCATAGAGACAAACTGCACCTGTCCCCTCCCACGTTCCAATAGGCCAGCCACCCTAATTCTTTGACGTGGGCACACACAAATTCGATTGCACTCTTTATCGAGCACACGCACACACACATCATCCCTCTCTTTGATTCTATGGATACGTCACGCTGATGATACCTCCACTCTCTTCTCATGGATCGCCCCTCTCTATATATGATATATCCAGGCCTCTGTTTCACACACATTGCATATGTTACATTTTTTATTGAAATATCATGGACACATATTCACTGTCTATCTCTCACGCCCCCCCCCCCCCCCAAAACACTCACGAACCCACACACTATATCTCTCTATGTTTGTATCTCTCTTACACAAATCCACGTAGGTGGTGTACATACACGAAGAGATAGGTGCACGTACTCATGCTTCGTGCCCAGACACACCAGCGCGAGTACATGATGGAGCTCATTTCTGTATGAAATGGCAACCCACGTGCTAATTTGAGCGCGTGTAGTGGTTGTCTACCTATGGAGGTCGTGTACCACACGTGCACAAAACAAAGTTCGACTTGATGCGTTGGCGTGTTATTTTTAAATAAAGTTATATCACTCAATGGCACGTACACATAATATAAACGATTTGTATGGAAAAAAAGGTAGTCCGCTCCACTATATACAATGGAGCCTGCCTGCCGGGGTTTGTCTCTCTTCAGAGTATCTAACACAAGGCGGCGGTGGCCTCTCTCTCTCTCTCTCACTGTTGGTCACTGATCCGGCCGCATCCCGTCCACCGGCGGAAAGGGAGGATGTGCATCATTTCTCCCTTCGACGGTGTCGAGGCAGCACGTCCTGTTCTGTGGTACCTGTCGTTCTCTCTAACCAAGCTCCGATGCGGTAGGGCCTACGCCACTTGCTTGCTGCCGCAGTATGGCCAGATCCCGCCCGCCGCCGCCCTCCTAGTTACATCCCGACGACCCCTGGGTATCCCCTCCGGCTTTGCTCCATTACCCATCTTCCCACATCGCTGCATGTGGTTCTTCCCTAGTTCCTTGCCCAAAACGTAGCCCATTCGGTATGCTTTCCATATTGCAATCTTGTCCTCACACCGTTTGAGATAAATACAACCGTGTTGTTATCTTCCCTTAGGACAAGGAATATGCTTGTTTTTCATCGTCGTATGTGTCATCAACTGTTATTGGCCAGCTTCTCCTTTCTACTTATTTTATGCAAACACGGCTATCCATTTCACCTCGTTGCTATTGTGACCTTTTGGTGAACTGCAGAAATCACTTTTTTCTTAAGAGTGTTTTGTGCAGTTGTACTAAAATGTCACACAGGCAACGTCTCTACATTTCAGTGCGACTGCACAAAGGGAGATTGGTTTTGCTCTATCCACCTCATCCAACTCCGAGCCTAATCTTCTCTAACTATTTGCTTAATCTTCTCCAACTAGTTAGTCTTAAGAGAGACTTCAAAGGTGACTGGCTTCTGTTTGTGTGTTTATTGTTTCATCGATAGTCCTCTATTATTGTAATCACACTTAATATCTTTGGAATAGGGACGCTCAGCTCTATTTTAGTGGAACTACACAAAATGATCAGAATGTTGCATGCTCCTGACAGCTACTTTTTTCCCAACGTGCCTTGTTGATTTAGACAGAGCTAGGGGGAAGTTGCTGCCAATGAAAGCATGGATCAATTTTAATTTAACACATTCTCACAATTTTGTCTTCAGTTGTGATGTAAATATTAGCTATGATCTACTAATCATTGAGATGCATTAGCAAGGAAGTTAGTTTTTATTTTTTCCAAAAGAGCATCGATGGCAAGACACACATAATAAAAGCTGAAAGCTCAAAGCATTGTACAATTTCATGTCGCTGGAAAATTATTTGTATAATGCGTCAATTATGTAAACAAATCTTGGAAGCGTGATAGCATTGCCAGAAGTCTCTTCAGCATCCGGGTCCATGTGCCATGCACAAAATTATACTTCCTCCATTCCTAAATATTTATTTTTTTACAAATTTCAAATGGACATATTTTAGAGTGTAGATTCCCTCATTTTGCTTCGTATGTAGTCACTCGTTGAAATCTGTAGAAAGACAAATATTTAAGAACGGAGGGAGTAGTGCACAACCGCATGGGAGACTCAGCCCGGTCGTTGCGCCGCAATAATAGTGAGTAATGAGCCGTCAAATGATAAGCCCCACCTTTCCCACTATAAGTTGATCGGAAGAAGCAACCATCAATACACTCATATTTTAATCCGCTCATACTACCCCCTCTGTCACTGTTTATAGAACGCGCTTCAACAATCTCTAGGACCAAGGCGACTAGCGATCGGCCTGAAAAATAGCATTCGTAGTTATAGCACGGCATCTATTACTAGAGGAAATAATGCGTACACACATGCATGCAGTGCTTCCACCTCGGGTACACACATGCATGCACTTACTCCATTCCGTGTACACACCTACATTGAGAGAAAATTGTGATCTTGATTGCAGTTACCATGCCCTAATTAATTGAGCATTAAATCAAACGCGTATGAAATCTCTCTGGTGGTGGAAATGCATGGAGAGAAATGCATGAGAATGAAGCGCGCCCTATAAACTGTGATAGAGGGAGTTGTATGAAGGTGCAAAACCAAGTACGCGTATGGCCAGTCGGTCAACGCACTTCCTCTTGGCATATCATTGACATGTGGGACTGGAGTGTGAGCAAACCGATCTCAATTGACGGCAAAATGGCCAACCGCCATTCCTTGAGAGAGACGAGGAGCCAGAACACACAGACGGGCTCGCACGGAGGACAAGATATATTTGAGCATGGTTGATCAATATCATCATTACATGTTCGATGCTTTTTAGAAGTACTATTGGGCTACCGTTTTCCACACTTCTCCCGAATAAATGTGTACTTTATCAGAGATTAAAACAAAATAAGAGTATAGACGCTCCACCATGCGGTTCCTAGTACATGTATACTAGTAGTAGTACTACTCGTACTACTAAACCTTGCGCTTGGCTCTTCGCCTCTTCGGGAAGTCGAACAATGATGGTACTACAATGTATTCCTTTGGCAATCTGACACTAAATTAAATGAACTGCTGCACGTCCTCCGCCTGGGCAAGGGTAGGTTGCATTATCCAAAAGCTTCTCGACGTCCCGAAAGCCACCAGGCTTGAGGTAGACGGAGAGGCCGTAAGCGAGCTTCACCTTGTCCCGCAGGCTTCTCCTCATTCTACGAGTTGACGGGACACACCAAAAAGTTGTGCTAGTCCATACTCCCTCCTTTCCGGTTAATATGGCTTAATCTTTCTTGCGGGTAAATGAGAGAGCTTTATTCATATATAAGAATTCTTAGGACGATCAGCCAAGAGACTGGTCACCAGGAAGCGAGGTACGCCACAAAAAAAGAAGAAGGAAGCGAGGTATTTCATCAAGCCAGCTCTCGGTCACATTCAAAGTGCACTATGCACGGTTTGCACAAAGATGCGCCGCAAGGTTTGCTGACCAGTTTACATACTAAATAACAAAAAAGAGAAAAAATTACTGAGCGCTCCTATTTCTAACAGGATCGGAGCCAGAATTAAGTGATAATTGTGGTGAGTGGTCCATGCAATCAACTTCCATTATCACATGCGAGAACCCTCGAAGAGAACCAAATGTGTTGAAGATTGCTTTATCACAGATTAAAATAAAATAAGAGTACAAACGCTCGACCATCGAGTTCCTAGTAGTACATAACTTTATAGTAGTACTAGTAGTACTACGCACTAGTACTCGGAGCAGTAAACTTTGCGCTTGGCTGTTCGCCTCTTTGGGAAGTCGAAAAATAACGGTACTAGTATAGTGTATGCTTCTGGCAATCTGACACTGAATTAACTGTTGCACGTCCACCACCTGAGTGAGGGAGAGCTTGCATTAGTCAAAAGTTTCTCCTTGTCATGTGAGCCACCGAGTGCAAGCTTCTCCCGTCCTGCATGCTTCTCCTCGTTCGGCAAGTTGACGGGATACTACAAAGTAATGCTAGTCCATACTGCCTCCTTTCTGGTTAATATGGCTTAATTTGAAACGAGATAAATACACTGTCTGTCAATGTATATTTGTAAAAATACGGTTAGTGAACTTCATAATATTCTCAATGGACAATATATACATTTTTTGGTGTTTATACGATCACTAGCTCACCCTGGATGAGTATGTGTGTGCATGCACGTGTAGGTTGAGCACTTGGGCGTGACCATGTGTGTTTCATCGTGTGCTCGGACATGCATGCATTACGGTGTCGCGTGCGTTTTTGCGTCCATGTGTACGTGTGATTGTTGCATGCATGCGCGAGGTTGTAGTCCTTCACATTCACATGTTCATAAGTCAATGCTTTGTCAAAACGTTGCATGTAAGGTTTAATCATTCGTTGTTCACGCATGCATTCCTGATATGAATACGTTGGTAAAGACAATTTCTTGTGGAAAACAAGCCCATGAATTGAGTACAAATGGGACCAATAAGCCAGGACGGAGGGAGTACTAGTAGGCTGGTTGTAATGGAGAGTATCATGTACTAGTATCATGCATATGATACTATTGTATGATACTACATCTATCATGCCTAGTATCATATGTTGGTACCATAGATGACTACATTTATTACCATCCATGACACAAAGTAGCACATCATTTAATATGATACAGTATCATGATATGATACTCAACCATCTCTTTCTTTAGGTAATTCTATGCCACCTCATCAACATTGCTTAGTTGGCATGCATGATACTACTTATGATACTCCCATGACGGGCAGCCGTACTGAACCAGAAGGAGGGAGTAGGTACTAGTAGTACTATATAACAATGTCCAGTAACAAAATTCCTCTATGCGCATCCTATCTACGTGTCATGCAAGAAAATAGAGATAAGTAGAAGTGAGACTCAGGAACAGTCATACACGAATTGGGAGTACATATAGGGGCCACTCAGGAGCAGTCAAATCACACAGTAAGTTAGTCGAAAGAAGCAACCATCATTTCACTCTTCAATGACACGTACACATATAAAATGGTTGATATGGACAGAAAAAGAAAACCGCTCCACTATATATACACTAGCATGAGCCTAAGCTACAAGCCTGCTTGCTTGGGTTGCTCTCTTCACAAGCATAGAACGATGGTGGCCACACCGCTGGTCACAGATCCGGCCTGATCCCGCCGCTGGGGGAAGGGGACGATGTTCTGCGTAGATGCGGTCAACAGCGGCAAGGGAGAAAACCCACTGTCGGTGCGGCCCGATCGGGGGTCCCCGTGGTATGGGTTGATGCCACCTCCCCACCGCCCTTCTAGCTACAACTCGACGTCCTAGGTACAACTTCCTTTTGGAGCCGGCTTGCTCCACTACCGGAGCTCCCCACGTAGCTCCATCTCCATGTGGATCTTTCTCGACTTCGACCGGCTACTATTTGTGATGCGTCTATGTCTCATGAACTAGTGCCATTACTATTATTTTAATCACACTTCTTCAGTATCTTTGCCAATAGGGATGCTCAGCTCGATTTTAGTGGAACTGCGCAAAAGCATCGTATGATCCGAGGGTGCCACCCGTCTTTCCTTCGACAGGTTCTACCTAGCCAGGAAATTAAATCTTGTTTAGGGTTTTGGGTGTAAGTCGTAGTGACCCCATCAGTAGTTTTTTTTATCATCGGGTGCTGGGATGCCTCTGGCTGGGTCGCCAAGTAGGTGCTCGAGCTAATCGGCCACACCATCCTCTACAAGCCCCGCACCACGATCAAGTCCCAGGCCTTCGCCGACTCCCTCGTCGACTGGACCAAGACCCAGTACCTACCGCCGCCTCCGGACTCACCGTGCTGGCACATGCACTTTGATGGCTACAAGATGCGTCTCGGCCTAGGGGTCAGGATCGTGCCGTCCTCCCCGTAGGGCAACCGACTCCGCTATGCGATCCAGATCCACTTTGCCGCCTCCAACAACGTCGCCGAGTATGAAGCCCTTGTGCATGGCCTCCGGCTTGCCAAGGAACTCGGCATCCGGCGCATCTTGTGCTACGGCGACACGGATCTGGTGGTGCAACAGTGCTCCGGCGAGTGGGACGCCCGCGACTCCAACATGGCAAGCTATCGCTTCCTCGTCCAGAAGCTGTCCGGATCTTTCGAGGGCTGCAAGTTCCTCCATGTCCCGTGCAGAGAATGAGGCACCCGACACGCTCGCCAAGATCGCCTCGTCCCGCAGTCCATCTCGTCCGGCGTCTCCCTCGAGCACCTGCCCAAGCCGTCCTTCAAACCGTCTCCGGACTCCGAGTCCATCCACGTCCCGGACGACCCGGTCGCGCCTCAACCCGGCCCGGGGACTTCCGAACCCAGCCCAAGGACTGCCGAACCTGGCCCGGGGATGGCCGGACCTGGCCCGGGGATGGCCGGACCCGGCCGGGAACTGCCGAACTCGGCTCGGAGACCGAAGCCAGCAACCCGGCCAACATCGCCCTCGACCCGGCCGACGCCATCCCCGACCCGGGGGCTGCTCAGCCCGGCTCGGGGGCTACCGACCCAGAACCCACCCTGGTGGCCGTCTTCGCCGTGGTGATGGCCCCATCTTGGGCCCTGCCCATCTCAGAGTTCCTGGAGATCATCGTCCTCCCATGGACAAGACCGAGGCCCGGCAGGTGCAACCTCGGGCGTCCGCCTACAACATCATCAACAACGAGCTCGTCAAACACAACTCCACCGGCGTGTGCTAGCGCTGCGTCGAGCAGCACCAAGGCATCGACGTCCTCCTCGACCTAAACTAGGGCGAATGCGGGCACCACGCCGCGTCACGATCCCTGGTGGCCAAAGCTTTCCACCATGGTTTCTACTGGCCTACGACCCTCCAAGACATCGAGTCACTCGTCCTCAAGTGCGAGGGATGCCAGCGCTTCAGCAAGCGCAGTCACCAGCCAGCGTCAGCACTCCGCACCATTCCAATCGCCTGGCCCTTCGCGGTCTGGGGACTCGACATGGTGGGACCCTTCAAAACCGCCCAAGGCGACATGACGCATTTGCTGGTGGCGGTGGACATGTTCACCAAGTGGAGCGAAGCACGGCCAGTCAAGAAACTGGATGTGCCAACAAGCGTACGGTTCATCAAAGACATCGTAGTACGCTACGGCATGCCGAACAGCATCATCATGGACAACGGCACCAACTTCGCCAAGGGCGCGCTCGCGCAATACTACTCCGTCTCCGGCATCCGCCTCAACCTGGCATCCGTTGCACACCCGCAGTCCAACGGACAGGTCGAGCTGGCCAACGGCCTCATCCTATCCGGCATCAAGTCGCGGTTCGTCGAGCTTCTCATCCGCTCACCCGGCAGCTGGCACGACGAGTTGTCGGTCGTCCTCTGGAGTCTTCGAAGTATGCCAAACCGGTTGACCGGGTTTACCCCGTTCTTCCTCGTCTATGGGGCCGAAGCCGTCATCCCGACCGACGTCGAGTTCGACTCGCCCCGTGTCGTGATGTACACTAAAGCCGAAGCCAAAGAAGCCCGCGAAGACAGCGTCGACCTACTTGAAGAAGCCCACCTCCTAGCACTCAGCCGTTTGGCCATCTACCAGCAAGACCTGAGGCACTACCACAACAAGAAGATCAAGCCCCTCGCATTACGCGACGACGACCTCGTCCTCCGACTCGTCCAAGAGCAAGCCGGCCAGCACAAGCTGTCCCCTCCATGGGAGGGCCCGTTCATCGCCAGCAGGGCCTTGTGCGATCGCAACGCTTACTACCTCATGGACGCACGCAAGTCAAACAAGCGCAAGAGAGACACCGCCGGCGAAGAAACGACCCAGCCGTGGAATGCGGAACTCCTCCGCCCGTTTTACAGTTAGCCGTACGAATGTATGTATCGTTGCCTTTTGTAAACGTATGAAACTATGGGGTCCCCGGTCGACGCTCAGGGGCTGCCCTTTTCCGACCAAGTTATTGTATCTCCTACTTTTATGCATCACTATGATCTTGAACCCGGACACCAGTCTGACTCGCTTGACCCGGGTGCTCGGGGGCTGGCCAGCTTGGTCGCCACCCGCCGCCTTCCTTGGTGATTCCTGACGCGCTAAGGACGCCGCGGCCCCCCACTTTGCCCTAGGCCCCAGAACCGGCTTCGGCTGTCGGCTGGCAAGCACAACGGGCCAAAGCTCCAGCACGCCTAAAACACTAAGTCAAAGGCCGTCGGGTCAACCAACCTGGCCCGTCACTTGGGGTGCTCGCCAACTGGCTGCTCGCCAACTGGCTCTACCGGATTGCCACCAGCCGGCCCAGTGGGAGTTTCGCTCGCGCTCAAAATTTTGAAAACCTAAGTACTGCGCGCTCCTCTCAAAAAACCGAACTCCTTGTCACGGACCGGAGCCTCGGCCGTCAGACTCGCAGGGGGAGGTTCGAGAAAGGAAAAATGCAAGAAATCGGTTCAAAAAAATGAAAAGCAAAATCACAGACATTCACAAAAATATACACATCACGGAATATTTAAGAACAGGCCCACGGCCAGAGTTCATTACACCCAGAAACCCCCAGTGGGTGGGTGGACATGCTACCTAACAGCAAATTCTACTAAGTCATAAACATGACAGCCTCAGGCGTCTCCAGCGTCGGGTCACGATGTTGACGGCTCCCCCACGGCGGCCTCCGGGTCCGCCAAAGTACCGGTGTCCTCCTCGGCACCCCCGTCGTGGTAGACGTCCTTCTCCTCGGAGCTGCCCTCCGGGTCATGCAGAAGCAGGCCGTAGTCGTTGCCAGCCACGACTCCACCATCTTCCGCCCGCTCCGTGTGGAACTCGTCATGGAGGGCGAACCCGGCAATGTAGCTGGCCCAGGAAGCAATCCGGCCGGCCTACTCCTGCACTTGCTGCTCCGAGCCTGCCCGTTGGCCCATCAACATGTCCAGCTATAGGTCTGGGTGCCAAGACAGCACGAACCAGAGCGCCATCTCGGCGCTGGCACGGGCGGCGGAGACGCGCCACTCATCGAGTCGATCTAGCTCCATCTCCAGCCAGCGCGCCAGCCGCGTGAAGCTCCTCGGTGCAATGGAGCCCGGCCACAGAGCCGCTGTCATCGCCGTGCTGACCTGGGACAGCCGCCCCATCCGATCACCCAAGACCCGCAGGCGAGCTTCGGCGGCTGTCATGATCTCCGGGAAGGTCCACGCCACCTGCGGGTTGGTTCTGGAGCCAACGACCCCCAAAGGATCGCGCTGGAAGTAGACGGCCTCCTCTGCCAGCTAATGCATCTCCGGGAAGGCCCCTATCAGAAAGCAAAGCAAGTCAGAAAAAAGACATCAAGGACAAGAAGCCGGATCCCAACCCGGCAGAACTCAAGAAAAGCAGTTACTGGAGAAGGATTCTTCTAGGTGTTGCGCTTCGAGCGACGTACCGTGCCGCTCCCGATCAATGGTGTGGTCGCGCTCCTGGAGCACCTTCTCCAAGTCGTCCACCTTGGCAAGGGCCGCCTTCAGCTCGGCGTCCATGTCCTCAGCCGCCTTCTTGGACGCTTCGCGGCGGTGGGCCTCCTCCTGGCGGGCCTCCTCCACCGCGGTCACCTACCCCTTCAGGCGCTCCACCTCGGCCTGAAGCTAGCCCTTGTCGTCAGCCAACTTGTCGCGTTGCTGTTCCACCTCGGCCTGGACCCGCTACGCCTCCACAAACTTGGCGGCCTCCGCCTTGGGGTGCTCCACCTCGGCCTCGAGGCGGCTCTTGTCGCTCGCCAACTGCTCCTACTGCCGGCTTGCTTCGTCAAGCGACCGCCAGGCTGCCACCGCCTCCACCTTCGTCTGCGCCACCTCGGATCCAAGGTGGCTGGCATCGGCGACAAGCCGGACGTAGTGATTGCCGACCCGAAGAAGTCGGGACTGCCGAGATAACACCTCGGCTGCAAAAAGAAGATTCAAAGAAGAACAACAAGATTTAACATTTGACCCAACTGTTACACAGTTGGCCTGAATCTCGGGGGCTACACCCAGTGGGTGCGCTAGTGCGCCCCCACTAGAAAAGAGCACGAAGATACCTGCAGCGACATGGAGCTCCTCCTCCTTGGCGGCGAGCTGCTCCTTGAGCTCCCGATACTTTCCCAGGAGGTGGTTGAAGGCGCTGACCCGGTAGGCGTCCAGTTGCTGTAAAAAGCAGCGATGAATACAAAGACGACATTCCAAAGATTTGACCCAACTACTACGTAGTTGGCCCGAACCTCGGGGGCAACACCCAGTGGGTGCGCTAGCGTGCCCCCACAAAGAAGAAGCTGCAAAGGGAGAAATATCAGAAGGCGCAAAGGGAGCTTACCAGCACGGCGCGCTCCAGCTCCCGCGTCCGCTCCACCTTGGACTGGGCAAAGGCCTCGATCCAGTCCGTCCACCCGCGCAGACGGCGGCTGACGGCATTGCTACCTCTTGAGCACTGCGTTGGTTTTCCCTTGAAGAGGAAAGAATGATGCAGCAAAGTAGCTTAAGTATTTCCCTTAGTTTTTGAGAACCAAGGTATCAATACAGTAATAGGCTCCTCAAAAGTCCCACGCACCTACACAAAATCACAAGAACCTCACAACCAACGCGATAAAGGGGTTGTCAATCCCTTCACGGTAACTTGCGAAAGTGAGATCTGATAGAGATAATAAGATAAGATAAATATTTTTGGACTTCTATGATATAGATTGGAAAATAAAAGATACAAATATAAGTAGATGGGAAACTTATATGATAAAACATAGACCCGGGGGCCATAGCTTTCACTAGTGCCTTCTCTCAAGATAGCATAAGTATTACAATGGGTGAACAAATTACTGTCGAGCAATTGATAGAAAAGCTCATAGTTATGAGATTATCTAGGCATGATCATGTATATAGGCATCACGTCCATGACAAGTACACCGAAACGATTCTGCATCTATTGCTATTACTCCACACATCGACCGACTCCTGCCTGCATCTAGAGTATTAAGTTCATGAAGAACAAAGTAACACATTAAGAAAGATGACATGATGTAGAGAGATAAACTCAAGCAATATGATATAAACCCCATATTTTTATCCTCGATGGCAACAATACAATATGTGCCTTGGTGCCCCTGCTGTCACTGGGAAAGGACACCGCAAGATTGAACCCAAAGCTAAGCACTTCTCCTATTGCAAGAAAGATCAATCTAGTAGGCCAAACCAAACTGATAATTCAAAGAGACTTGCAAAGATAACAAATCATACATAAAAGAATTTAGAGAAGATTCAATTATTACTCATAGATAAACTTGATCATAAACCCCACAATTCATCAGATCTCGACAAACACACCGCAAAAAGAGTTACATCGAATAGACCTCCAAGAAGATCGAGGAGAACTTTGTATTGCAATTCAAAGAGAGAGAAGAAGCCATCTAGCTAATTAATATGGACCCGAAGGTCTGTGGTAAACTGCTCACAACTCATCGGAGAGGCCTTGGAGATGATGTAGAGGCCCTCCGCGGTCGATTCCCCCTCCGGTGTAGCACTGGCGAAGGCTCCAGGATGGGATCTCGCAGATACAGAAGGTTGCGGCGGTGTAAATAATTTTTCGTGGTGTTCCTGGATATTTTCGGGGTACGTGGATATATATATAGGAGGAAGAAGTAGGTCGGTTGACACTCGAGGGGCCCACAAGGGTCGGGGGGCGCGCCGGGCACCCTCGTGGCCGCCTCTTTTGTTGCTTGACATCCACTCCAAGTCCCCTGGATTGTGTTTGCTCTAAAAAGATCGCTCCCGAAGGTTTCATTCCCTTTGGACTCCGTTTGATATTCCTTTTCTTCGAAACACTGAAATAGGCAGAAAAACAGCAATTCGGGTAGTGCCTCCGGTTAGTAGGTGAGTCCCAAAAATGATATAAAAGTGTAAAGTAAAGCCCATAAACATCCAAAACGGGTAATATAATAGCATGGAACAATAAAAAATTATAGATACGTTGGAGCCATATCAAGCATCCCCAAGCTTAATTCCTACTCGTCCTCGAGTAGGTAAATGATAAAAGCAGAATTTTTGATGTGGAATGCTACCTAGCATATTTCTCAATGTAATTTTCTTTATTGTGGCATGAATGTTCATATCCAAATGATTCAAAATAAAAGTTCATATTGACATAAGAAATAGTAATACTTCAAGCATACTAACTAAGTAATCATGTCTTCTCAAAATAACATGGCATTAGAAGGTTCATCCCTACAAAATCATATAGTTAGGCTATGTTTCATTTTCATCACACAAAATACTCCCATCAAGAACAACCCTGGTTTCAGCCAAGCAATTGGTTCATACTTTTTAGTGCGCTTCAGCTTTTTTCAACTCTCACGCAATACATGAGCGTGAGCCATGGATATAGCACTATGGGTGGAATAGAATATGATGATGGAGGTTGTGTGGAGAAGACAAAAAAGGAGAAAGTCTCACATTGACGAGGCTAATAAACGGGTTATGGAGATGCCCATCAATTGATGTCAACATGAGGAGTAGGGATTGCCATGCAACGGATGCACTAGAGCTATAAATCTATGAAAGCTCAAAAAAACTAAGTGGGTGTGCATCCAACTTGCTTGCTCACAAAGACCTGGGGCATTTTCAAGAAGCCCATCGTAGAAATATACAAGCCAGGTTCTATAATGAAAAACTCCCACTAGTATATGAAAGTGACAACATAAGAGACTTTATATATGAAGAACATGGTGCTAGTTTGAAGCACAAGTGTGGAAAAGGATAGTAACATTTCCCCCCTTTTTTATTTCTTTATATATATATATATATTGGGGGCCTTTCTTTTTTTTATTTGGGGACAATGCTCTAGTAATGGTGATCATCACACTTCTATTTATTTACAACTCATGAATTACAACTCAAAACTAGAACAAGATATGACTCTATATGAATGCCTCCGGCGGTGTACCGGGATGGGCAATGAATCAAGAGTGTCATGTATGAAAAATTATGCATGGTGGCTTTGCCACAAATACGATGTCAACTACATGATCATGCATGGCAATATGACAATGATGATGTGTGTCATGATAAACAGAAAGGTGGAAAGTTGCGTGGCAATATATCTCAGAATGGCTATTGAAATGCCATAATAGGTAGGTATGGTGGCTGTTTTGAAGAAGATATAAGGAGGTTTATGTGTGATAGAGCGTATCGTATCACAGGGTTTGGATGCACCAGCGAAGTTTGCACCAACTCCCAAGATGAGAAAGGGCAATGCACGGTACCGAAGAGGCTAGCAATGATTGAAAGGTAAAAGTGTGTATAATCCATGGACTCACATTAGTCATAAAGAACTCATATACTTATTGCAAAAGTTTTATTAGACCTCAAAGCAAAGTACTACTATGTATGCTCCTAGGGGGGAGGTTGGTAGGAGTTAACCATCGCGCGCCCCCGACCTCCACACAAGGGAAGGCAATCAAAAGAGCACTCCATGCAATAAATTTGTTACACAACTTTTACCTACATGCATGCTACGGAACTTACCAACTTCAACACAAGTATTCTTTAAATTAACAATCACCCAACTAGCATGACTCTAATATCACCACCTCTATATCTCAAAACAATTATCAAGCATCAAATTGATCATAGCATCTAATTCACTTCCTATGATAGTTTTTATTATACCCAACTTGGATGTCCATCATTCTAGGACCAATTTTATAACCATAGCAAATACCATGCTGTTCTAACAGACTCTCAAAATAATATAAGTGAAGCATGAGAGATCAACAATTTCTACAAAATCAAGCCACCTCCGTGCTCTAAATAGTATAAGTGAAGCACTAGAGCAAAAACTATCTAGCTCAAAAGATATAAGTGAAGCACATAGAGTATTATAATAAATTCCAATCATGTGGGTCTCTTCCAAAAGGTGTGTACAGCAAGGATGATTGTGGTAATCTAAAAATCAAAGACTAATATCATACAAGACGCTCCAAGCAAAACACATATCATGTGGCGAATAAAAATATAGCTCCAAGTTATTGATAGACGAAGACGAAAGAGGGGATGCCTTCCGGGGCATCCCCAAGCTTAGGCTTTTGGTTATCCTTGAATATCTTGGGCTGCCATGGGCATTCCCAAGCTTAGGCTCTTGCCACTCCTTATTCCATAGTCCATGAAATCTTTACCCAAAACATGAAAACTTCACAACACAAAACTCAACAGGAAATCTCATGAGCTCCGTTAGTGCAAGAAAGAAAAACCACCACATAAGATACTGTAATGAACTCATTCTTTATTTATATTGGTGTTAAACCTACTGTATTACAACTTCTCTATGGTTCATACCCCCCCCAATACTAGCCATAGAAGCATCAAAATAAGCAAACAAAAAACGAAAAAAAAATATGTCAAAAATAGAAGCTAGATGAAAATTTTATTACTAAACATAAGCAAAAAGCAAGGAACTAAAATAAAATTGGGTTGCCTCCCTACAAGCGCTATCGTTTAACGCCCCTAGCTAGGCATAAAAGCGAGGATAGATCTAAGTAGTGTCATCTTTAATTTTCAGTTTTTTAGCGGAGTCATGATCGAATCCGGGAGGTTCTTTACGTTTCCCTTCATACTCGGAAATTTTTAGATCTAAAGAATCCAACCGCTTATTGCAAAGAGTAATCAACATATTCATGCGGTGAAGATTTCCACTAACACCCTTAAGAGGTTCAAGAGACTTTTGTAAGATTTTTGTTACTTCGCAAATCTTTTCGAACACTTGTGTTTCTTCTTGGGTAGGATGTGGCCCCCCTTTTTGAGGTAGTGTTCCCACTATTCCCTATATAATTTCATGCGCAATACTGGGATCAATTTCAATAAAATTTCCTTTGGCAATGCAATCCAAGAGTTGTCTATGGGACATATTTAGCCCAACATAAAAATTGCAAAGTAAAATTCTAAAATTCACCTCTAGGGTGCAATTACGATAAGATTCCATCATCATATACCAAGCATCTTTTAAGTTTTCTCCTTGACTTTGCTTGAAGTGAAGAACTTCAAACTCGGGAGACATAGGAGCAGATAAGGGACTAACCATGATGACGAGATAAACGATCTAACACACGAGCACACAAAAGGCAAGCTAGAGAGAGAAGATTGGGAAAGAGAGGATGAATAAAACGGGAAAGGTGAAGTGGGGTAGAGGAAAACGAGAGGCAAATGGCAAATAATGTAACGCGAGGGAGATGCGTTTGTGATGGGTACTTGGTATGTCTTGACTTGAGAGAAGACCTCCCCGGCAACGGCGCCATAAATCCTTCTTGCTACCTCTTGAGCACTGCGTTGGTTTTCCCTTGAAGAGGAAAGGGTGATGCAGCAAAGTAGCGTAAGTATTTCCCTCAGTTTTTGAGAACCAAGGTATCAATCTAGTAGGAGGCTACTCAAAAGTCCCACTCACCTACACAAACAAACGAGAACCTCACAGCCAACGCGATTAAGGGGTTGTCAATCCCATCAGGGTAACTTGCAAAAGTGAGATCTGATAGAGATAATAAGATAAGATAAATATTTTTGGTATTTTTATGATATAGATTGGAAAATAAAGGATGCAAATAAAAGTAGATGGGAAACTTATATCATAAAAGATAGATCCGGGGGCCATAGGTTTCACTAGTGGCTTCTCTCAACATAGCATAAGTATTACGGCGGGTGAACAAATTACTGTCGAGAAATTGATAGAAAAGCGCATAGTTATGAGATTATCTAGGCATGATCATATATATAGGCATCACGTTCGTGACAAGTAGACTGAAACAATTCTGCATCTACTACTATTACTCCACACATCGACCGACTCCTGCCTACATCTAGAGTACTGAGTTCATGAAGAACAGAGTAACGCATTAAGAAAGATGACATGATGTAGAGGGATAAACTCAAGCAATATGATATAAACCCCATATTTTTATCCTCGATGGCAACAATATAGTACGTGCCTTGCTGCCCCTGCTGTCACTGGGAAAGGACACCGCAAGATTGAACCCAAAGCTAAGCACTTCTCCTATTGCAAAAAAGATCAATCTAGTAGGCCAAACCAAACTGATAATTCAAAGAGACTTGCAAAGAAAAAAAATCATACATAAAAGAATTCAGAGAAGATTCAATTATTACTCATAGATAAACTGGATCATAAACCCACAATTCATCGGATCTCCACAAACACACCGCAAAAAGAGTTACATCGAATAGATCTCCAGGAAGATCGAGGAGAACTTTGTATTGAGATTCAAAGAGAGAGAAGAAGCCATCTAGCTAATAACTATGGACGCGAATGTATGTGGTAAACTACTCACAACTCATCGGAGAGGCCTTGGAGATGATTTAGAGGCCCTCCATGGTCGATTCCCCCTCCGACGGAGCGCCGGCGAAGGCTCCAAATGGAATCTCGCGGATACAGAAGATTGCGGCGGTGGAAATAGTTTTTCGTGGTGCTCCTGGATGTTTTCGGGGTACGTGGATATATATATAGGAGGAAGAAGTAGGTCGGTTGACGCTCGAGGGTCCCACGAGGGTGGGGGCGCGCCCACCCCCAGGGGCGCGCCGGGCACCCTCGTGTTCGCCTCGTTTGTTCCTTGACGTCCACTCCAAGTCCTATGGATTGTGTTTGTTCCAAAAAGATCGCTCCCGAAGGTTTCATTCCGTTTGGACTCCATTTGGTATTCCTTTTCTTCGAAACACTGAAATAGGCAGAAAAACAACAATTCGGGTTGTGCCTCCGGTTAGTAGGTTAGTCCCAAAAATGATATAAAAGTGTAAAGTAAATACCATAAACATCCAAAACGGGTAATATAATAGCATGGAACAATCAAAAATTATAGATATGTTGGAGACATATCAAGCATCCCCAAGCTTAATTCCTGCTCGTCCTCGAGTAGATAAATGATAAAAACAGAATTTTTGATGTGGAATGCTACCTAGCATATTTCTCAATGTAACTTTCTTTATTGTGGCATGATTGTTCCGATCCAAATGATTCAAAATAAAAGTTCATATTGACGTAAGAAATAGTAATACTTCAAGCATACTAACTAAGCAATCATGTCTTCTCAAAATAACATGGCATTAGAAGGTTCATCCCTACAAAATCATATAGTTAGGCTATGTTTGATTTTCATCACACAAAATCCTCCCATCAAGAACAACCCCGGTTTCAGCCAAGCAATTGGTTCATACTTTTTAACGCGCTTCAGCTTTTTTCAACTCTCACGCAATACATGAGCATGAGCCATGGATATAGCACTATGGGTGGAATAGAATATGATGATGGAGGTTGTGTGGAGAAGACAAAAAAGGAGAAAGTCTCACATTGACGAGGCTAATCAACGGGCTAGGGAGATGCCCATCAATTGATGTCAACATGAGGAGTAGGGATTGCCATGCAACGGATGTGCTAGAGCTATAAATGTATGAAAGCTCAAAAAAAACTAAGTGGGTGTGCATCCAACTTGCTTGTTCACGAAGACCTGGGGCATTTTGAGGAAGCCCATCGTAGGAATATAAAAGCCAAGTTCTATAATGAAAAATTCCCACTAGTATATGAAAGTGACAACATAAGAGACTTTCTATACGAAGCACATGGTGCTACTTTGAAGCATAAGTGTGGAAAAGGATAGTAACATTGCCCCCTTTTTCATTTCTTTATATATATATATATATATTTTTGGGGGGGCCTTTCTTTTTTTTTCTTTGGCCTTTCCTTTTTTTTCTTTGGCCTTTCTTTTTTTGGCCTTTCTTTTTTTTATTTGGGGACAATGCTCTAATAATGGTGATCATCACACTTCTATTTATTTACAACTCATGAATTACAACTCAAAACTAGAACAAGATATGACTCTATATGAATGCCTCCGGCGGTGTACCGGGATGGGCAATGAATCAAGAGTGACATGTATGAAAAATTATGCATGGTGGCTTTGCCACAAATACGATGTCAACTACATGATCTTGCATGGCAATATGACAATGATGATGTGTGTCATGATAAATGGAACGGTGGAAAGTTGCATGGCAATACATCTCGGAATGGCTATGGAAATGCCATAATAGGTAGGTATGGTGGCTGTTTTGAGGAAGATATAAGGAGGTTTATGTGTGATAGAGCGTATCATATCACGGGGTTTGGATGCACCGGCGAAGTTTGCACCAAATCTCAAGGTGAGAAAGAGCAATGCCCGGTACCGAAGAGGCTAGCAATGATGGAAAGGTCAAAGTGCGTATAATACATGGACTCACATTAGTCATAAAGAACTCATATACTTATTGCAAAAGTTTTATTAGCCCTCGAAGCAAAGTACTACTACGTATGCTCCTAGGGGGAGGTTGGTAGGAGTTAACCATCGCCCGCCCCCTACCTCCACACAAGGGAAGGCAATCAAAAGAGCACTCCATGCAATTAATTTGTTACACAACTTTTACCATACATGCATGCTATGGGACTTGCCAAATTTAACACAAGTATCCTTTAAATTCACAATCACCCAACTAGCATGACTCTAATATCACCACCTCTATATCTCAAAACAATTATCAAGCATCAAATTGATCATAGCATCCAATTCACTTCCTATGATAGTTTTTATTATACCCAACTTGGATGCCCATCATTCTAGGACCAATTTTATAACCATAGCAAATACCATGCTGTTCTAAAAGACTCCCAAAATAATATAAGTGAAGCATGAGAGTTCAACAATTTCTACAAAATCAAGCCACCGGCATGCTCTAAAAGGTATAAGTGAAGCACTAGAGCAACTATCTAACTCAAAAGATAAAAGTGAAGCACATAGAGTATTCTAATAAATTCCAATCATGTGGGTCTCTCCCAAAAGGTGTGTACAGCAAGGATGATTGTGGTAATCTAAAAATCAAAGACTAATATAATACAAGACGCTCCAAGAAAAACACATATCATGTGGCAAATAAAAATATAACTCCAAGTAAAGTTACTGATAGACGAAGACGAGAGAGGGGATTGAGGGAGTCCTGGATTAGGGGGATCCAGACAACCGGACTATATACATCGTCCGGACTATTGGAGCATGAAGATACAAGAGTCAAGACTCCGTCCCGTGTCCGGATGGGACTCGCCTTTGCGTGGAAGACAAGCTTGGTGATTCGGATATTGTATTTCCTTCCTTGTAACTGACTCCATGTAAACCCTAGCCCTCTCCGATGTCTATATAAACCAGAGAGGTTGGTCCTTAGAAGGCCGATCATAATTACAATCATAATCATCATAGGCTAGCTCCTAAGGTTTAGCCTCTACGATCTCGTGGTAGATCTACTCTTGTACTACTCATATCCTCAATATTAATCAAGCAGGAAGTAGGGTTTTACCTCCTTCAAGAGGGCCCGAACCTGGGTAAACATTGTGTCCCTTGCTTCCTGTTACCATCAGCCTAAGACGCACAGATTGGGACCCTCTACCCGATATCCGCCGGTTTTGACACCGACATTGGTGCTTTCATTGAGAGTTCCTCTGTGTCGTTGCTGCAAGTCTCAATAGCGCCTTCAATCGTCAACAACATGGTCCAGGGTGAAACTTTTCTCCCCGGTCAGATCTTTGTGTTCGACGGCTTCGCACTTCGGGATAATTTGCTTGGCCATCTGGAGCAGATTGACAGCTACGCTCCTGGCCACCAGGTCAGGTTCGGAAACCTGAACTACATGACCGATATCCGCGGAGAGTTGATCTTCGACGGAATCTGGCCTATGACGGGAGTGCCGGGCAGTCACGATGAGCACGGCCTAGACCTGCTGTCGGACAGTGCTCGGGATATTACCCCTGCAGTGGACCCGGACCTAAATCCGGAGCAGACAGCGTGGCCCAAGGACGGGTGGATGGACCCCACCCCGCAGGCCGCACACTCATTAGCGGTAGAGCCGAACACCGGCCTCACTTCTAAGGAAGCCTGTGACTCCAGACCCTCGGACTCGTGTCCGGTTGGAGGTTCCAGTCCGCGCGCTCCCGAGCCCGCTGAGCCTGGTTGGGCTCCGGTAATGGAGTTTACCACTGCAGATATCTTCCAGCACTCGCCCTTTGGCGACATGCTGAACTCATTAAAGTCTCTCTTTTTGTTAGGAGGCTCTTGGCCGAACTATGTCCGACTCGAGTGGAAAGCAGGCGACGAAGGAATTCGCTGCCCACCCACCACCCACTTTATTGCCAGGGTCGATGATGTAACAGACATGCTTGACTTCGACTCCAAAGACATCGACGGTATGGACGATGATATATATATGGAAAGCAGGAGAAGTACAGGAACCACCGCTCACAGGGCGGTGGGTAGCCACCTCCTAATATGATATATATATATGGTGGACACTCCGAAGGAAACCAATGGCGATGAGGCAACGGAGGATAACCCCTTGGGGAGAAAAACAAAGCATGGGCGTTGTCGGCACAGCAATATCGGCTCAGGAGACGAAAACAATCCGGATGGTGCTGAAGAGGAATACAACCCCGACCATCCTGCCTTCGAGCAAGCTAAACAGACGGATATCCGGAGGAGGACAACTACATGCCCCCCTCTGAAGACGAGATTAGCCTCGGCAATTCCAAATGCGGTGTTCCTGAGGATCGAGTGGAGCAAGTTCGCTTCAAGCGATGGCTCATGGCCACGGCAAGGAGCCTGCAAAGGAAGCAACAGCAGCTCAAAGCTGACCAAGATTTGCTCGTGGACAGATGGACCAAGGTCATGGCCACCGAAAAATACAAACTCGACCACCCCGACAAAGGGCACACACAGCATAATCCGCTACCCCAACCTAAGCAGGAGAACCCAAGGCACGTACCCCGACGTCAACACACCACAACGGTCCAAGACAATACGAAGGATACCCGAAGAGGCATCGTCAAGCCTTGGTGCAATTGTCATAAACGTCAAGTCAGGGAAGTTGGTGCCAAATCTAGCAACTCCCAGTCTGGTCAGCGGACAAAGAACAGCTCAAGCCTATGCGGCCCGAGCAACATACTCGATCAACCATTTGAAATTCATGGTACTCCTAGAAGAAAGGCCAAGCACACCAATAGAGAATGCCGGATCCTCAAAACAAGGAGGCCGGCCGTGTGCCGGAAACAATGAGGGGAGGAGTCCAACAATGGCAAAGTCAAAAGATCCTCCAGATCACAAAAGTAGGGCCAATCCCCCCGATCACATCAACCACAACAATTCAATTGCAGTACCTCTAAACCTAGCAGTCCAGGGGCTCCATCTCACATAAAACCCCCGCGGGTATAAACAAACAAATAACATCTTCTAAAAGATGCCAGTTGCAAAGGCCAAGTTTTATTGGCCCACCACTCTAAAGGTTGTCTTCGGATCACCAAAGAAAAAAAATGCCACGCCAAATAATAATTCTTCGGCACCTTCCCCTCATACGGTAATTTACCATATGCTAACGGGATGAACCACGTTGACTAGATTCCACGTGGTAAACCATTAGGCCAACACCGTGTGATATAATCACACCTATGGGCAAGGCCGAACCCCGCCCTTAGAGCGGTAATAATACAGCTGCCGAAGTAGCGAGTCGTGCATGCCTATCAAAAATTTGATATGAAAGCCAACTATCCGAACACCCACAGAGGAGTCCGCGCTACTTCATGGTATAACGGCTGGGTTAACCAGGGTCCGATCAGGAACCCTCGGACCAACCGCAAGAGGACGTTTAGCTGCCTCCAAGTATTTGCCTTTACAAACTAACTTTGACGCAGAACAGGATTGGCGACGTGGAATCGGCCCGGACACACAAGGGCAGGAACATGCATGTGAACCCCACCCAAAGAAGGCAGTCTGGATTCACTTCAGATCCACTCACAAGCCCCCTCCAGTCCGGCCATCACAGGTTCCGCCAAAAACACCTCTTTTCATAATCATAAAATCGTACTCATATGCATAGACATATAATCCGACTACAATGCGTAGACTTAAATAACACTTACCGGCCGTCGTTTCTCACCGACGCCTCTTTGTCAAAAACGGCAGCCACGCCTCGTGTTACGCCCGATTATGCTAGGGGCTTCACAGTATGGCAATAAAGTCCGACCACCTTTTCGGTCGCTCGGCACCCCGAACTTATAGCACTATATGCATCAGCTCCGAATCATGTCTTGGGTCATTGGTTGGGTTTGCCCGGCTCCCATGTTTTGGTACCATACGTTTCTCCCCATCGGCTAAGGTAGCACTTGGAGAACTACTGCGATTGTGTCCCAGTTCTGTCAGACGAGCACCTCAGTAGAGAAAGCCGAAAACTGACTGTCATGATACAGTGAGAGCTGGTCAGCTGTTCAAGAGGTTGTAAAATCCTTAAAGATTTATTCCACATAACGCCATTATAAATGCAGAGTGCGACGGATCGGTCTTCCGATCAGGCGCCAATAGAGCCCCTAGTTTGGCCTTCCGAACACTAGGGGCTGCACCGACCATACTCGAATTCCTATGGCTAAGTGAGAGTGGTAAAGCCCTATAGTCCGATTGCCTGGTTCGTGGTGAGGAACACCTCCTTAAAAGGACCTAGCCATGGGATAAAGAGTGTTCAGGTATGTCCCGAACACCCCCATATTTCTTTCGTGGGGGCAGAAGCCGACGACTGGCCAACTCTCAGGATTTACATACACTAAACAGCCACATAGGAAGAACAAATGTTCAAACAAAATAGGCAATAAATAATAGAAGTGCCATTATCCCATATTACAAAGAACGACACGAATGCCCTCAGGGAAATATAATATCTTTGGTACACTTATCCGCCATGAGGCGGGCTCCCTTCAGTAGACCTTCATAGTACAGCTCGGGCTTGCGGTGCTCCTTACCCTCTGGAGGCCCCTCAGTCATCAACTCTCCGCGTCAAGCTTCCCCCGATGCACTTTTGCACGGACAAACGCCATGCGTGCACCCTCTATACAGACCGATCGCTTAACAGCATCAAGCCGAGGACAGGCGCCCACAATCCGCTTCACGAGTCCAAAGTAATTGCTTGGAATTGGCTCCGCGGGCCACAGCCGAACAACCAAGTCCTTCATGGCTAGTTCGGCCGCCTGGTGCAGTTCGACCAGCTGCTTTAGCTGATCGATAAAGGGCACCGGATAGTTCGGCGCCAAATACTGCGACCAGAAATCCCTCTCCGCAGACTTCTTCTCCTTGGTCCGGTAGAATTGGGCGGCATCTGATATGCTGCGAGGCAGATCCGCAAACGCCCCTGGAAAAACAAGAACTCAGCTTGTCGCTTAGAGTTCTTCTCACTATCATGTAAAAATGGCCATGAATACAAAAGTCCTTACTAGCCGCAACCTTCTGGGCCTCCTGAATGTCCCGCACAGCACCTCGGGCTTCTTCCCGAGCATCTTCCGCGGCTTGGAGAGCTTGGGCGAGTTCGGATTCTTTCCCTATTAGACTCTGCTCCAAGCCCTCGCTTTTCTTCACATCCTCCTGGAGCTCTCGCTTAGCTGTGATGACCCTGTCCTCGTGTTTCTCACGAAGCGCCTGTTCGGCGGCAGCCTTATCGTTGGCGTCAGCCACAGCCTTCTTTAGTGCATCATATTCGGCACTCGCTCCTAGAGCATACAATACAAATACTTTTCACTAGGCACAATTACTCATTCGTGCCAAATTCAACACAATGTTTCAACATACCTTGCTTGTCCTCCAATTGCTTCTTCACACGGCCAAGTTCCTCCTCGGCCCGTTTCAGGCTCTGCTTTAGTCCGGACACTTCCGCATTATGAGCGGCCATCTTCTCTGGAGACGCCTGTTTTCACACAAAGGGGTATACGTTATTAACAAAGGCTCCGACACAAGCGGATGATTTGATCCCCTGTTCGGCTTTTTCTCTCTCTTTCGTCGGACAATGCATCAGGGGCTACTACTCATATTATGACAAATGTTTCTTAGAAAACATACCTCAAAGGCCTTTATAAGGCCAAGGCAGGACTCATTCAGCCCTCTCTCGGTGGACTGAATCTTTTCAATCACCGCATCCATGAGGGTCCGATGTTCATCGATGATAGACGCGCTCCTTAACACCATCGATAGGCCGCCCGGCAGCTCTGCTTGGACAGAGGTTGCTGGCGGAGTAGGCAAGCCTCCCCCCGTCAAAGGTCGCTGCTCGCCCGATCCTGGAGCCTTAAAAGTCTCCAGGACCGTATCCGGCTATGGTTCGAACCCGAGATCGCCCCCGCCGTCGAGACGCTTGGAGGCCATTGCTCCCTTGTGTCCGGCTCCAGAGATATGCCACCCCTGGTCCGGGTCCCATTGAGACGACACCTCAGTGTCGCGCTTGGACTCTAGGGAGGGGCCTTTGGAGCCATCTCGCTCGCCAAGGCGTCTGAGCTCAGCGAATCCTCCGATGAGGACTATTTGGCGCGAGATCTCGCCGGGCTGTACGAAATATGGCGACAGTTAAAACTACTATACCCAAACAACCCCGGACGCATATGCGTGTTCGAATTTCATATACTTACGACTTTTCTAGGGGCTGGGCCCTGGGATCCCACTCCGGACCACTGTCGGCAGCCGTGGTGGATGCCTCTGGGAGGGAACCTTTCCCCTTCTTGGGCGATTTGGTCTCCAGGGATGTGGAGGCCGTCCTTTTCTTCCCACCTCCTGCAAGAGGCTCGTCCTCCTCCGCTTCCTCCTCTTCGTCTTCGGAAGAAGGATGGTCGCTGGAGTCTTCGGTTTTTGCATCCAAATTATCGCGACGACGAAGGCCACTCTGGGTCTTTTTGACCGTCTTGGAGGCCTCTTTCCTTTGCGCCTCATAAGGCGCTGGGACCAGCATCTTCGTCAGAAGAGGTCCGGCCGGTTCCTCCGGCAGCGGGGCCGGACAATGTATCCGCTCCACCTTCTTTATCCATCCCTGGGGTTATGATAAAGCATGATTAAAATGTTTCCCTCAGGACATGCCAACTGAAGCATGGATGGACAGAGCATAGCAATAATTTACCAGGCTTGGAGAACGGGATAATTGATACCCACGGTCCTCAGAGGAGCCCGGCCATGATTTGCCGAACTTAAAGAGCACCTTCCAGATATCCTTGTGAGAGGAATCATAGAGCTCCCGAAGGGTCTGGTGCTCAGTTGGGTCGTACTCCCGCCAATTGCAGGCTCGACACTGGCAAGGGAGAACCAGGCGAACTAACATCACTTGGACTACGTCGATGAGTTTGACGTCCTTGTCGACCACACTCTTGACGCGCGTCTGGAGCAATGTCAGCTCATCGGACGAGGACCAGTTCGGGCCCTTCTTGGGCCAGGATGTGAGCCGCAGTGGGGCTCCGGATTTGAACTCGGGAGCCGCAGCCCACTTTTTGCCGCGAGGTTCGGTGATGTAGAACCACTTCTGCTGCCACTCCTTGACGGAGTCGTCGAGGGCGCCCGTCGGCCAAACGACCTTGGGCATCTTACTCACCATGGAGCGGCCGCACTCGGCGTGCTCGCCACTCACCACCTTGGGCTTCACATTGAAAATCTTCAGCCACAGGCCGAAGTGAGGCGAAATTCGTAGAAAAGCCTCACACACGACGATGAAAGTCGAGATATTGAGGAAAGAATTGGGGGAAAGATCATGAAAATCAATCCCATAGTAATACATGACTCCACGAACAAATGGGTGAAGGGGAAACTCGAGCCTGCGGACAAAATGGGAAAGGAACACGACTCTCACGTGAGGCTCCGCAGTAGGGACGACCTCTCCCGCCGGTGGGAGACGGTGGCCGATCTTCTTGGCCAGATACCCGGCCTCTCGGAGCCTCTCGATATCCTTCTCCTGCACGGTAGAGGCCATCCATCTGCCTCCTGCTCCAGATCTGGACATCTTTGGAAAACCTCTCTTTGATGGAAAGAAGAATGCCTGGGCATTAGGTCTCGAACAGAGGGGAATGGGCTACCGGAAGGAGAAGGCGTGGGTAAATAGGAAGAGACCTTATCTCTTTATAGAGACGGTAAAAGCTTTTTGCGCCTCCCCACTTGCCTGGTTGAACCCGCTCGCTCCCCACTCGCCGCGATTAGCGGTGCGATTGGATTATCCATACCCGTATTGATGAGAATCCCACAATAAGGGGACGCGATCTCTGCTATGGCGAAACGTGCAGAAGAAACCACCTCGCGATATGCGCTATGGCTGGTTGTGGGGAAAACGGTTCGAATAATGACCCGACCGTAATGACATGTCACGTGGTCAGCAGATTATGTTTGTGAAATATCATTTTCTCTATGGTGGTATGTGAAGATCATTTTGCAGATCCGGACACGGTCTACGTGTTCGATAATTACGTTGGAGTATTCGGAGATGGAACCCGCCTTGCAATGCCGAAGACAAGAATGCGCACCGGACTCATTGTCATTGAAGCCTGTTTCAGGGGCTACTGAGGGAGTCCTGGATTAGGGGGATCCGGACAGCCGTACTATATACATCGTCCGGACTATTGGAGCGTGAAGATACAAGACTCAAGACTCCGTCCCGTGTCCTGATGGGACTCTCCTTTACGTGGAAGACAAGCTTGGCGATCCGGATATTGTATTTCCTTCCTTGTAACCGACTCCGTGTAAACCCTAGCCCACTCCGGTGTCTATATAAACCAGATAGGTTGGTCCTTAGAAGTCCGATCACAATTACAATCATAATCATCATAGGCTAGCTCCTAAGGTTTAGCCTCTATGGTCTCGTGGTAGATCTACTCTTGTACTACTCATATCCTCAATATTAATCAAGCAGGAAGTAGGGTTTTACCTCCATCAAAAGGGCCCGAACCTGGGTGAACATTGTGTCCCTTGCTTCCTGTTACCATCAGCCGAAGATGCACAGATCGGGACCCCCTACCCGAGATCCGCCAGTTTTGACACCGACAGGGATGCCTACGGGGCATCCCCAACCTTAGGCTTTTGGTTATCCTTGAATATCTTAGGGTGCCATGGGCATTCCAAAGCTTAGGCTCTTGCCACTTATTATTCCATAGTCCATCAAATCTTTACCCAAAACTTGAAAACTTCACAACACAAAACTCAACAGGAAATCTCATGAGCTCCGTTAGTGCAAGAAAGAAAAACCACCACATAAGGTATTGTAATGAACTCATTCTTTATTTATATTGGTGTTAAACCTACTTTATTCCAACTTCTATATGGTTCATACCCCCGATAATAGCCATAGAAGCATCCAAATAAGCAAACAACACACGAAAAACAAAATCTGTCAAAAACAGAACTATCTGTTGCAATCTGTAACTTTCGGATACTTCTGGAACACTAAAAATCCTACCAAAATAGAAAGTCCTGGTAAATTTGTCTATTGATCTACAGCAAAAATAATCAACACAAAAGCATGTTTATTTGATTTACTAAAATATTTTCGTGCGTGCAAAAGTTTCTATTCTTCAGCAGAATCAAATTAACTATCATCGTAGGTTATCCTATAGGTTCTACTTGGCACAAACACTAATTAAAACATGAAAACACATCTAAACAGAAGCTAGATGAAAAATTTATTACTAACCAGAAGCAAAAAAGCAAGGAACTAAAATAAAATTGGGTTGCCTCCCAACAAGCGCTATCATTTAACGCCCCTAGCTCGGCATAAAAGCGAGGATAGATCTAAGTAGTGTCATCTTTAATTTTCAGTTTTTAGCGGAGTCATGCTCGAATCCGAGAGGTTCTTTACATTTCCCTTCATACTCGGAAATTTTTAGATCTAAAGAATCCAACCGCTTATTGCAAAGAGTAATCAACATATTCATGCGGTGAAGATTTCTGCTAACACTCTTAAGAGGTTCAAGAGACTTTTGTAAGATTTTTGTTACTTCGCAAATCTTTTCAAACACTTGTGTTTCTTCTTGGGTAGGATGTGGCCCCCCTTTTTGAGGTAGTGTTCCCACTATTCCCTCTATAATTTCATGCGTAATATTAGGATAAATTTCAATAAAATTTCCTTTGGCAATGCAATCCAAGAGTTGTCTATGGGACATATTTAGCCCAACATAAAAATTGCGAAGTTAAATTCTAAAATTCACCTACAATTATGATAAGATGCCATCATCCTATACCAAGCATCTTTTGAGTTTTCTCCTTGATTTTGCTTGAAGTGAATAACTTCAAACTCGGGAGACATAGGAGCGGATAAGGGACTAGCCATGACGACGAGATAAACAATCTAACACACGAGCACACAAAAGGCAAGCTAGAGAGAGAAGATTGGGAAAGAGAGGGTGTATAAAACGGCAAAGGTGATGTGGGGGAGAGGAAAACGAGAGGCAAATGGAAAATAATGTAATGTGAGGGAGATGAGTTTGTGATGGTTACTTGGTATGTGTTGACTTGAGCGAAGACCTCCCCGGAAACGGCGCCAGAAATACTTCTTGCTACCTCTTGAGCACTGTGTTGGTTTTCCCTTGATGAGGAAAGGCTGATGCAGCAAAGTAGCGTAAGTATTTCCCTCAGTTTTTGAGAACCAAGGTATCGATCCAGTAGGAGGCTCCTCAAAAGTCCCACGCATCTACACAAACAAACAAGAACCTCGCAACCAATGTAATAAAGGGGTTGTCAATCCCTTCACGGTAACTTGCAAAAGTGAGATCTGATAGAGACAATAAGATAAGATAAATATTTTTGGTATTTTTATGATATAGATTGGAAAATAAAAGATGCAAATAAAAGTAGATGGGAAACTTATATAATAAAATATGGACCTGAGGGCCATAGGTTTCACTAGTGGCTTCTCTCAAGATAGCATAAGTATTACGGCGGGTGAACAAATTACTGTCGAGCAATTGATAGAAAAGTGCATAGTTATGAGATTATCTAGGAATGATCATGTATATAGGCATCATGTCCATGACAAGTAGACCAAAATGATTCTGCATCTACTACTATTACTCCACACATCGACCGACTCCTGCCTGCATCTAGAGTATTAGGTTCATGAAGAACAGAGTAACGCATTAAGAAAGATGACATAATGTAGAGGGATAAACTCAAGCAATATGATATAAACCCCATATTTTTATTCTCGATGGCAACAATACAATACATGCCTTGCTGCCCCTGCTGTCACTGGGAAAGGACACCACAAGATTGAACCCAAAGCTAAGCACTTCTCTTATTGCAAGAAAGATCAATCTAGTAGGCCAAACCAAACTGATAATTCAAAGAGACTTGCAAAGATAACAAATCATACATAAAAGAATTTGGAGAGGTTATTATTACTCATAGATAAACTTGATTATAAACCCACAATTCATCGGATCTCGACAAACACACCGCAAAAACAGTTACATCGAATAGATCTCCAAGAAGATCGAGGAGAACATTGTGTTGAGATTCAAAGAGAGAGAAGAAGCCATCTAGCTAATAACTATGGACCCAAAGGTCTGTGGTAAACTACTCACAACTCATCAGAGAGGCCATGGAGATGATGTAGAGGCCCTGCGTGGTAGATTCCTCCTCCGACGGAGTGCCGGCGAAGGCTCCAACATAGGATCTCGCGGATACAGAAGGTTGCGGCGGTGGAAATAGTTTTTCGGTGTGCTCCTAGATTTTTTCGGGGTACGTGGGTATATATAGGAGGAAGAAGTAGGTCGGTTGACGCTCAAGGGGCCCACGATGGTAGGGGGCGCGCCCACCCCCAGGGGGCGCGCCGGGCACCCTCGTGGCCGCCTCGTTTGTTGCTTGACGACAACTCCAAGTCCCCTGGATTATGTTTGTTCCAAAAAGATCGCTCCCGAATGTTACATTCCATTTGGACTCCGTTTGATATTCCTTTTCTTCGAAACACTGAAATAGGCAAAAAAACAGCAATTCGGGCTGGGCCTCCGGTTAGTAGGTTAGTCCTTAAAATGATATAAAAGTGTAAAGTAAAGCCCATAAACATCCAAAAAGGGTAATATAATAGTATGGAACAATCAAAAATTATAGATACGTTGGAGACGTATCAGGCATCCATCGTCGCCTCCTCCTGGGTCTGAGGCCCGAAGACCACGGCGGCCCCGCCCCGTGCCGGCTGCGACACGGCAGTCCGATGTCCCCCTGGCCTGGGCACCTGGCATGCTCTCTGCCGGCCGCTCCCACGGCGGTCGACGCCTCCTCCGACGCCCTCTCCGGCACCGCTACCGACCCGGCCGACGGGGCGGCCTGCGATGCCACCGTCGGCTCGATAGCCGGGTGGCCTTCGGTGCTCCCCCGACGCCTGCGGTGTCCCCTACGGTGCCATTCGTGGTTCCTCCTCCAAGACGGCATCGCCGCCACCTCCGTCGACCCCGCCCGCTCGACAGCTTCGACCTGCAGCGGGGTGTCAACCTCAACCTCCACGACCTCCCGGTCGAGGTCCACCACCTCAGTCCACGGCCTCCGGCATCTCCCGCCACGTCGGCTCCTCGCCGGCTCGTGCCCATGTCACCGCAGCATCCATCCAGGCCCGGACCGATGCCGCCTCCACCTCCACCTCGGCCCTATTCCGGTCCCGCCAGGCCAAGCCTTCGGTGTCGGTCGGGTCCAGGCCGAGATCCGGATCTGCTAGCTCCTCTTCCTCGTCCTGGTCGATGGTGTCGGACCGGCTCCTCCGGAACACGTCGTCCTCGGCGCCCGCAGCGTCGGCCGCCGCCCTCGCTAGCGCGATCAGCGACCTGAAGTCCAAGGCAAAATGAATAACGAGCTAGGCCGACTCGGCCACTCGGATGCAAGCAAGAAGAAAACTCACCCCGACAGAACCAGGACGGTGGGCCTTGATGGCCTCTCCTGCGCAGCACCGCGACTCCTCTTGGCGGCCGGCCTCGCACCTCCAGCCGGGTTCGCCGCACGCTTCACGGCCAGAGGCTGTGGCGCGACGCTGTCCTTCCCATGCGGCCGGCTCGGCGTCGTCCCTCCCCATGATGACCCGGCTCCGCCCACGTCGCTGCCTCCTCCGCCCAACGCCACTGCATCAACGGTCTGCATTAGTATCGTCCGTGCCGCTCGCGCCCAACAACTTAAGGAACATGTAAAAGAAAGCAAAAGCAAGACTTACCTGCTCGGCGCCCAACGCCAGCGTCGGCGGCCTCCTCCTCCCCTCCGCCGTGGGCCGCGGGCTCCTTCGACACCGCCTGCACCACCTAGGATGGTGCCCGGGCGTAAGGGTGTCAGATGGCATTCAGAAGCACCTCCCGCATCATGTCGGGATGGATGAGAAGATGGCAGCAGTGAAATATGAAGACGAGAGACTCACCAGGGGTGCCGGATTCGAGTGGTTGTACGGCGGCTTGCCTAACCGCCAGTCGTCCCTGAATGCGGCCTTGGAGAGGCCGTTAACCCGGCGTGCAATCTGGTCCGCCACCAGGCACGTGGCCGCCAGGAAGTTTGGTTCCTGAAGGCCGGTCATCTTGCTGATGAGGCAGCTGCGCCGCTGCAGCGGAAGAACCCGGCGCATGATGAAGGCGGCGATAAGGTTGGTGCCGTTGACCCCTCCCGTGCCTTCACCACAGACACCCGCTCGCAGGATTGAGAATCTCCTACGATGGGTGCCTGGGGTAGTAACCCCAATTCATCTTCGCCAGCAGCGGCGCGATGGCGAAGGCCGACAGGTTGATGCGGTCCGCGCCAAGATTGCGGACATAGAAGAAGGAGTTCTGCCATTTCTTGCAAGAATCCTCCAACGGTATCTTGGGGCAATCAGCGCCCGACCGCTTCGAGATCACTGCGGCCCCGCAGTCAGGGAACTCCCCGGCCGTCGGCCCCTGCTGCTTCAAGGAGAAGAAGCACGCACAGAGTTCGATTGAGGGCTCGACCCCCAGGTACCCCTCGCAGAGGGTGACGAAGCCCGACAGTTGGACGGTGGGGCGGGCGCCAAGATGATGGGGCTAGATCCCAAGAACTCTAGGAAGGTGCGGAAGAAGGCTGTCACGCCCAAGATGCGATCCTATCCTAAAGGAACACGAAGGTCCCACCAAGGATAGAAGCGCATCTTGAATACCCTTTTGCAAGGTGGATATCATTACGTCAACATTACATAATAGATGGGGATACATACAAAAGGCATACAATGCCACACGAATACAACATCATCTTAGATAACAGCACCATCTGACTACGGATGAAACACAAACAGGAACTCAAACGACATCCACCCTGCTAGCCCAGGCTGCCAACCTGGAACCTATCCCCTGATCGAAGAAGAAGCAGAAGAAGAACTCCAAACAAGCAAACATCGCTCTCACGTCATGATCATCGCATAACCTGTACCTGCAACTGTTGTTGTAGTAATCTGTGAGCCACGAGGACTCAGCAATCCCATTACCATGGGTATCAAGACTAGCAAAGCTTAAAGGGAAAGGAAGGGGTAAAGTGGTGAGGTTGCAGCAGCGACTAAGCAAGTATGGTGGCTAACATACACAAATGAGAGCAACAAGAGAAGCAACGGAACGGTCGTGAAGCTAGCAATAATCAAGAGGTGATCCTGAACTCCTACTTACGTCAAACATAACCCAAAACCATGTTCACTTCCCGGACTCCGCCGAAAAGAGACCATCACGGCTACACACACGATTGATGTGTTTTAATTCGGATCTGGTGTCAAATTATCTACAACCGGACATTAACAAATTCCCATCTGCCACATAACCGCGGGCACGACTTTCGAAAGTTTAAAACCCTGCAGGGGTGTCCCAACTTAGCCCATGATAAGCTCTCGCGATCAACAAAGGATATTCCTTCTCCCAGGAAGACCCCATCAGTCTCGGAATCCCGGTTTACAAGACATTTCGACAATGGTAAAACAAGACCAGCAAGACCGCCCGATGCGCCGACAATCCTGATAGGAGCTGCACATATCTCGTTCTCAGGGCACACCGGATGAGCAAGACGTCGGGTTGGCATAGACCCTAGTTGCCCAGGGGGCGCCGGACATCGCTCGGTTCGGACCATCACTTAGAGAAGCACTGGCCCGGGGGGGCTAAAATAAAGATGACCCTCAATAGAGCGACTCCCAAGGGAAAAGTAGGTGGTGGTGAGGCAAATGGTGAAACCAAGGTTGGGCCTTGCTGGAGGAGTTTTATTCAAAGCGAACTGTCAAGGGGGTCCCATAAACCACCCAACCACGTAAGGAACGCAAAATCCAGGAACATAACACCGGTACGACGGAAACTAGGGCGGCAAGAGTGGAACAAAACACCAGGCATAAGGCCGAGCCTTCCACCCTTTACCAAGTATATAGATGCATTAATAATATAAGAGATACTGTGATATCCCAACATAACCCTGTCCACCATGGAGCACTCTTCAACTTCACCTGCAACTAACAACGCTATAAGAGGGGCTGAGCAAAGCGGTAACATAGCCAAACAACGGTTTGCTAGGAAGGGTGTCAAAGGTTAGAGGTTCATGGCAATTTGGGAGGCTTGAAGAACAAGTTATAGGAAGCGCAGCAAAGCGATAGAACGAAGCAACTAGCATAGCAATGATAGTAGTGAGATCCAAGGTGATGGTCATCTTGCCTAAAATCCCGCTAGGAAGAAGAACGAGTCCATGAAGAAGACGAACGGATGAAGCCGAACCAAGCGTAGACGAACGAATCCTCACGATCGCAACGAAACAGGAACTATCGATAAGAAGCACACAACATAGTAAACACACCACACATATACATGACATGATGCACACTCAAGTATGATGCATGACAAAGCTAGATGAGGCTACTCATGGCAAGAGATGTTGCAAACAAGAACAACACATCAAGGGAAGTTTAAATGAGGCCGGAAACAACATATAACAATTCCGGTAAGTCCTCATATGCAAATTTCGAAATTGGTCCATATCTGAATAAACCTTATGTTCAAGTTATTAAACAACAATTTATGATGCACCAAGATGATCTACACGAGATTCTAGTCAAGTTACATATAAAGTTCATTTAGTTCGGAGCTACGGCCTAGAAGATATGAGCAAAACAAGTTAAACATAGCATTGATGCTCAAAGCATCCAAACATCAATAAAACACTCTCAAAAGAAGGATGCAACAAGGGAATATGAAACTACATGCAATTCTAAGCAAGTTTCATGTAGAGCACACTCAAAACGGAGCAACGGATCAACACATACACACAATACAAGTTTAAAGGACAAGCTGTCCAAAACAGCAACTAGGCATCTTGCAAGCATCAAATCAATAAGCTAAATCACCCGAACATAAGAACAAAAGGCATGGGCATGAAGTACAGGTAAAGCATGACAAAACCTGAACACTGAGCTATCTCCAGAAAACACTAGAACATGCTCAAAAGGACATGGCAAGATTGCAAATAGTAACAGTTTCAGACTTAGCAGAAATAACATCAGGTTGCAATGTTTAGAGCTATCAAACAACATGTTACAGGAAGATATCATGGCAAACCAAGGCATGGCATGCTAGTACTAAAGACAAAGAACAAAACTCCCTTACTAAACTAATTCACAAGATCAACATAAAAGATGGAATCATCCATGCAAACATGGCAAATGATATGACAGATTCATACATGGCGGGAACAACAATAAGTAGTCATGTTGGTAAGCTTGTACCACTCACCACAGAGCAATAAATGGCATGGCAAGGAAACCAACAGTAAGAAGACATGTCTATGAAGCTAGCATGGCAAGAGCAAGTCCATAGGGTGCATGGATCACTAGAAAAGCTCATGGCAAAACTGAACTTAATGTTAACAGGCTAACAGCAACATTATTTAGCATGTTTGGAGCAAGATAACAACAAGTTACAATAGGCTATAAATGCAACCAGGGGCATGAATGGATAGAGCATGACATGTATAACAAAACAACCTTATTGGAAATATCCAGATTATGCACAGAATGACTTGTAGCAGCAGGTTAACATAGCATCATGATATAGCAGATTCAGCCTAGCAAAACAGTAACAGCAAGTACCCTACTTCACGAGCTCGACGCACTCACTACAAGGCTCACAAAAATACATGGATTGCACCACTGTAAAGATGGCATGACATAGTTCAAAACACATGTAGACATCAAGCTCATAGAATGCACACACAAAATGCAACGAAAAAGACAAATCAACAAGTTATAACAGTTTCAGCAGGTTAACATCATATAGCACTCTTGCAACGATGATTAGGGTATCAGGATGATCTCATAAAAAGCATGGCAGAATGGAATGAAATGAAGAGCATCTTATGGTGAACATTTTGATATATTACACGCACAAAACGGAGCAATATGCATGGAGTTATGATGCGATGAATAGTGCACCAGAATATACAAATTTAAGGGACTTAGCAGTATTTTTCCAAAAAAACAGATCGGGCGCGAGATGCTAAAAGACGCACGGGGTGGGATTAGGGGTTCTCACCACGTGGGCTGAGGCCCAGGTTGGAGGATCTGGGCCAGGGCGAGGCGAGGCTGGGCGCGGTGCATGCGGGACGAGCAGCTCCTTTGCTCGTCCCGAGCAAGTACCTGGCGGCGGCGGTGGAGGGCCACTCCGGCGACGGCGACGAGCGCGGAGGGGTCCGATCCGGTGGTGGGGACGGCAGATCCGGCCGCGGCGGATCCATTCCTGCCGGATCCGGCGGTGGAGGCCATGGCGATGCTGCAGCAGCGAGTTCCTCCGGCGGTGGTTCTCTAGCGGAGCGGGGTTCGGCAACGACGGGCGGCAGCACGCTGCGGTGCTGCTCCAGCGAGCGGCGACCGAAGCTCGAAGGCCTCGGGGTCGGTGAGGTGCGGCGCGATGGACGGCGGTGCAGAACGGGAGGCGCGGGCGAGCCGGCAGCTCGAGCGACGGTGATGCGAGCGAGAGCCAAGCGGCGCTCGGGCCCTGGATGGGCTCGGGCGGGCCTCAGATGGGCTCCCAGGGCCGCGGTAGCTGGGGGCGCTGGAGGAGCACGGGAAGGGCGACCTGGAAGACGGGGATAGGGCAGGAGCGGCGCTGAGTGGCAGCGTAGCCACTCGGACGGCGCCATGTGGCGAGGTGGAGGTGGAGGGCGCCGGAAAACGAGGAGGAGGAGGCTGGGTCTGGCTGGAGGCTCGGTTTTCGAGGTGGATGTGACGGCTGGAGGTTAGGGGGAGGGTTAGGGGCCAGGAAATGGCCAAAATGGACTAGGGGGTGTCCATATATAGCAGGAGGGCTAGGGTTAGGGGGGTTTAGGACCCTCGGATCGCGATCGAGCGGCTCCGGACAGAGGGGGAACTAGGTGGACTGCGGTGGGCTGTGCTAGAAAGGCCAAGGGCTGCGGGATAGAAGAGAGAGAGTTCCAGCGGCAGTTTCGAAGACCGAAACATCCGACGAAGCTACCGGCAGCGGTACCGCTATATGTTCAACGGTTGGGCTAACAAACGAGCTGCGAATGCGACGAAACTTGACAGGCGGTCTACCTACACTATAATAAGAGCGCACACCAACTTTCAACCCATTCCGAGAACATTTTTATGCCACTTATAAAATAATATTTCGGAGGTGTCGCGGGCACGGGCGAGTGTGGTCTGGACTCTGAACAGACAACCGAAAGAACCGGGTGAACCCAAACGGATGCAAGTTTTGAAAAAACATGCAGATGAAATGCAGATGATGAGATGGCAAAATGCAACACGCAAGCAAATGACATGGCAACAACGACGAATAGCTGGAAGACACCTGGCGCATCGGATCCGGGGCGTTACAAAGGCGCTCGCCGGAAGCCCAAACCCGCGCTTGAAGTGCGGGAAGAAGACCACGCGCTCCGTGTCCTGGGGCAGCGGCCTCTGCTCGCCCTGTAGCAGGCGCACGGCCACCTCCGTTTCCTGCGGCAAGCGTCGGCTGGTGCGGAGGTAGGAGATATCATCGGCAGTGATTGTCGAGCCAATCCATGAGCCCGACGGTAGCGCCATCGATGGAGATGAAAGGAAAGAAGGAAGATGGATGGCGATAGAGCTCTGCTCAAAGCGGCGGGCATAGCAGCGCGGTGGTCGCAATAAGCAGAGGAAGGACGAAGAGGCAGGGGAGCGCAAGTGAAAATGATGTCCGCCGCCCCCCTCGCCCCTATTTATAAGCCCCGGTTTGAACGTGGGGGAGTGGGATCGTTTGGGCTCGCCTTTCCCACTTCCCCGCAATAAGTGTGCACGTATAGGCGCAAAACCTGCATGGGGAAGAGCAACCGACTTGCAGACACCGCAATAAATCCGCGCAGATGGGCCAAGGGCACGCGGCGGCGGGCCCCAACACATCGCCTGTCCCGTCACGTGTGTGCCCTGTCAGGCCCCTCCGACTTCCAGGCGCCACGTGGCGCCCGTGTGAAGCCTGAGGGATTGCCCCAAGATTCGATGAACTCTCCGGTTTCCCGCCGCCACCGGGATGTCGCGATCCGGTTTCCAAAAATCGGCACACAGTGGGAGTTGCCGGACCCGGCGGTCGCAGGTTTCGCCTCTTCAAGGGGGAAACTGCGAAGGCCCTCCCATCCAAAGACGGCGGACCTTCACAGCTTCGGGGACTACTATAGGGGGGATGAACCCCCGGGCAGGCAACGGAACCCGAATCCTATTCAAAAAGAACGGGGACAGCATCGCCCCTCAAGCCGGCCCGCGCTTGGCCAGGTCGCTCGACCCAGCCAGGCCCCTCGACCCGGCCAAGCTCTCCGACCCAGCCAAACTCCTCGACTCGGCCTTGACAACTAGCACAAGGTAGCCAAACCCGGCACACCAAGACTTCCCCAACAAGCCAGCTCCACCCTTGGTGTGTTCCTCAACCTAGCCACGGGTCAGCTCCCGTCCCATCCAAGTCGTACAATGGGACGAGTCTTCATCCACCGATGACCGAGGCAACAGTGCCCTGCCCATGCCTCTGGTCAGCCGGGGCATGGCAACAGTGCCCCTCACCTACCTGCTGACCATGGCCGGCATGGCAACAGTGCCCCCATTGTCATCCCTGACGCCAGCAAGCGGTGACTTGATGAAGCGCCACTGTCCCTGACTCGACTCGACCACTCCCTTACGATCGACAAGACGGCGAACAGTTCCCCAAGGCACGTGGGGCCCGCACCTAGGGGAACCCGGTGAACCACAGGCACCCGGCGGGTCCCAGCCCCGGGTCCCCAGACACTGACGACCCGGCCCTACGGCCTCATAGAATTACCATTGTACCCCTAGGGATTGGCCTATAAAACCCCCTAGGAGCCCTCACGCATACGGGCAGGCAGTAAGCACTCACGAAATAGCCAACCGATCAGTAGAACACACCTAGGGACAAGGAGCAGCCTAAGCCTTGGCCAGTCTTCTTATAATCCCCAAGTGCAGGGAATCATCGTAGCAATTCCCAAAGGTGGAAGTGATAGGTATGGAGTGTCGAACCCACAAGGAGCTAAAGGTAAGATCAATATTTTCTCAAGCCCTATCTGCCACTGATACGACTCTACGTGCAACGAACGTTTGCTTCCAACTAGAAACAAGAAATAAAACTGTGTTGTGGGTATAAAGAGGATAACTTTGCATGATATCGGAGAGCTAAAATATGAAAGTAGGTGTTGTTATCATAAAGTTAGAATATATTACTAAATATTATAAATAACGAGTGTGGAATAATGGTGGATCGGTGTGCGGAATTGTCCTAGGCAATTGTTAACAAGATCGGTAGTCGTCATTGCAATTTCATAGGAGGGAGAGGCATAAGCTAACATACTTTATCTACTTGGATCATATGCACTTATGATTGGAACTCTAGAAAGCATCCACAACTACTAAAGATCATTAAGGTAAAACCCAACCATAGCATTAAAGCATCAAGTCCCCTTTATCCCATACGCAACAACCCCCTTACTCGGGTTTGTGTTTCAGTCACTCACGCCACCCACTATAAGTGAATCATGAACGTATTGCAAGACCCTACAGCGGGAATCCCTCACGCTTGCGCGACACGGAGGGCACCATAGGACAGCACCAAAATAAAACATACAACTCGTACCAATCTAGACCATCAATCAACCCAAAGACAAAAGATATCTACTCAAAACATCATAGGATGGCAACACATCATTGGATCATAATATGTGGCATAAAACACCATGTTCAAGTAGGGATTACAGCAGGGTGCGGGAGAGTGGACCGCGTAAAAGAGATGAGGATGGTGATGATGATGGTGATGTTGATGAAGACGATCACCGCGACGATGATTCCCCTCCCGATGGCACTCCGGTGCCACTAAGAGAGAGGAGGAGAGGTTCTCCCCCTTATGCTTCCTCCATGGCTTTCCCCCTCTGGTCCTTGGCCTTCATGGAGATGAGGGCCCCTCCGAGATCCTCCTCCATGGCCTCCGGTGATGATGGCCCCCTCCGACAGGGTGCCGGAGAGAGCCTAGATTGATTTCTCGTGGCTACAGAGGCTTGCGGCAGCGGAACTTCTGATCTAGGTTATTTCCCTAAGGTTTCTCTAATTATAGGAATTTTTGGCATAGGTTTCACGTCAGGGGGGTCTCCGGGCTGTCCACGAGATAGGGGGGCGCCCTAGGGGGGTGGGCGCGCCCCCCACCCTCATGGGCAGCCCGGGACTCTTCTGGCCCAACTCCGATGCTCCGTGGTCTTCTTTTGGTCCATAGAAAATCATCAAAAATTGGCACGTCAATTGGACTCCATTTGGTATTCCTTTTGCGTAAAACTCAAAAACAAGGAGAAAACAGAAACTGGCCCCGGGCTCTAGGTTGATAGGTTAGTCCCAAAAATCATATAAAATGGCATATAAATGCATATAAAGCATCATAGATGGATAATATAATAGCATGAATATTTCATAAATTATAGATACGTTGGAGACGTATCAGCATCCCCAAGCTTAATTCCTGCTCGTCCTCGAGTAGGTAAATGATAAAAGAAATAATTTATGAAGTGTGAATGCTAGCAGGTGCACAAGTTTGATCAATGATAATTTCAATCACCTTTTCTAGCATCAATAAGTGTCATAATAGTACCTTATCTCATAAAACTTTGCATGATCAAGTAACAATCTATTCACAATGTCAAGTATGGTTCAGAAACTTCATTGAGAACTAACAAACTATAATCTCAGTCATTGAAGCAATTGCAATTTATCATAACATCGGAAAGAGTCAAGAATAGAGCTTTTCAGCAAGTCCACATACTTAACAATCATATAGTCTTCTACAATTACTAACACTCAAGCAATACTTGTGGTTATGGAGTTTCAATCGGACACTGAGAAAGATAGGGGCTTATAATTTCGCCTCCCAAGGTATTCACCTTTAGGTGATGCCAACAATAATAGCTCATGCTAACTTACATCCAATTGGATATATATATCAGGATCTTTCCAACACGAGGTGCTTGCCAAAGGATAAAATGAAAAAGGGAAAGGTGAGGATCACCTTGACTCTTGCATAATATAAAAGACATAAAGTAAAAGATAGGCCCTTCGCAGAGGGAAGCAGAGGTTGTCATGCGCTTTTATGGTTTGATGCACAAAATCTTAATGCAAAAGAACGTCACTTTATATTGCCACTTGTATATGGACCTTTATTATGCAGTCCGTCGCTTTTATTGCTTCCATAACAAGATCGTATAAAGCTTATTTTCTTCACACTAATATATCATACATATTTAGAGAGCAATTTTTATTGCTTGCACCGATGACAACTTACTTGAAGGATCTTACTCAATCCATAGGTAGGTATGGTGGACTCTTATGGCAAAACTTGGTTCAAAGATATTTAGAAACACAAGTAGTATCTCTACTTGGTGCAAGGAATTTGGCTAGCATGAGGGGGAAAGGCAAGCTCAACATGTTAGGAAGATCCATGAAAATATACTTTAACTGAGATTTGAGAAAACATAAACCATTACGTTGTCTTCCTTGTCCAACATCAACTCTTTAGCATGTCATACTTAATGAGTGCTCACAATCATAAAAGATGTCCAAGATAGTATATTGATATGTGAAGCTTCTCTTTCTTTATTACTTCCTATTAATTGCAATGATGATCAAAACTATGTTTGTCAACTCTCAACAACTTTTATGCCTCATACTCTTTATATGTGAAGTCATTACTATCCATGTTATAAGCATATGAAACATATAAAAATTCAGATTTATGACATTCAATTCATTCCCCCATTTACTCATAGGATATACATGAAGCACATGAGTAAATGACAAACTACTCCAAAAGATATGAGTGAAGGACACTGAGTAGTCAAATAATTAACTAGCAATGGGAGGGTTCCTTTTTTATTCAATATTTCAGATCCAATGATTTTACTCAAACATAAAGTAAAATTGAAAATACGCTCCAAGCAAAACACATATCATGTGACGAATAAAAATATAGCTCCGAGTAAGGTATACCGATAGTTTTGAAGACGAAAGAGGGGACGCCTTCCAGGGCATCCCCAAGCTTAGGCGCTTGAGTCTTCCTTGAATATTACCTTGGGGTGCCTTGGGCATCCCCAATCTTAGGGTCTTTCCACTCCTTATTCTCCTCCTATCGATATCTCACCCAAAACTTGAAAACTTCAACCACACAAAACTTAATGGAACTTCGTGAGATAGGTTAGTATGATAAAGAGTAAACCATTCACTTTGGTGCTGTACAAGACAAGGTTAATAATTGTTTTCACACAATCCCTACTGTACCATATTATTTCTACAATTTATATTGCGAAATATAAGCCATATAAACTAGAAACAAGCAAACTATGCAATGAAAACAGAATCTGTCAGAAACAGAACAGTCTGTAATGATCTGAACAATAACCATACTTCCGATACTCCAAAAATTATGAAATAAATTGATGGACGTGAAGAATTTGTCTATTAATCTGATGCAAAAATAATCAACTCAAAATCTCTCTGCTGTAAAAAATGAGGGCAAAGTTTCAGTTTTTTACAGCAAGATCACATTAACTCTCACCCAAGTCTTCCCAAAGGTCTTACTTGGCACTTTATTGAAACAAAAGCTATAGAACATGATTAATACAGTAGCTTAATCATGTAGACACACAAAAACAGTATGGGTAAATATTGGGTTGTCTCCCAACAAGCGCTTTTCTTTAATGCCTTTTAGCTAGGCATGCTGATTTCAATGATGCTCACATAAAAGATAAGAGTTGAAACATAAAAAGAGCATCATGAAGAATATGACTAGCACATTTAAATCTAACCCACTTCCTATGCCTAGGGATTTTGTGAGCACACAATTTATAGGAACAAGAATCAACTAGCATAGGAAGGCAAAACAAGTTTAACTTCAAAACTTTAAGCACATAGAGAGGAAACTTGATATTATGGCAACTCCTACAAGCATATATTCCTCCCTCATAATAGTTTTCAGTAGCATCATGGATAAAAACTTTGTTCTCATACTCAATTGGAACCTCTTCCGAAATAGTGGAATACTAACTAAAGTTGACACTCTTCCAAATCCACTTTCATAAATATCACACTAAGATTCAACACCCTCCAAGATAGTAGGATCACTAATTCCTAAAGTTGACACTCTTCCAAACCCACTTTAATTTATAGTATGATTCATAATCCAAAATACATAAGTGAAGTTCATGGAGCATTCTACAATTAATATAGGCTAACCAATGTCCAAGCTCAAAATATATAAGTGATGCACATGAAGCATTCTATAAAACCACACTCAAACGATTTAAGTGAAGCACAAAGAGAAATTCTATAAGATCATACTTAAGAGATATAAGTGAAGCACATGAAGTATTCTATAAATCAATGAAGAGCTATCTCATACTAGCATGATTCTTAAAGAAAAATAAAAACACAAAGGACACAAATCATGTGAACAAAACAAAAATTGAGGTATACCGATATTTGTCGAACAAGAAAGATGGGATGCCAACCGGGGCATCCCCAAGCCTAGATGCTTGGGTATCCTTTAAAATATTTACTTGGGGTGCCTTGGGCATCCCCAAGCTTGAACTCTTGTCTCTCTTTATTCTTCTCACATCGGTAACTCCTCGTTCTTCAAACACTTCATTCACAAAAACTTAAACAAAACTTTGTGAGAAACGTTAGTGTAATAAAGCAAACTACCACTTTAAGGTACTGTAATTAAGTTATTATTTATATATATTGGTGTTAAACCTACTGTGTTTCAACTTCTCTATGGTTCATACCCTTACATACTAGCCATAGATGCATCAAAATAAGCAAACAACACACGAAAAACAGAATCTGTCAAGAACAGGACGGTCTGTAGTAATCTGGAAGTTTAGTAAACTTATGTAACTCCAACAATTATGAAATAAATTTTAAAATTTGAAAAATTTGTACAGAAGTAATGTGCAAAAAGTTTCAGACACATTTGACTTTTCAGTAAAAAATGTAAATTCATGCACTACAGCCAAAGTTTCTGTTTTTGTTCTGCACATAGTAAGCAAGCAATCTTATCATACTAAAACCAAAGCATGGCACATTATTTTTATAATACAAAGGATATATACAAGGGGATAATTATTTACATAGAAACTTCCATGAAAAACTCTACATTGTTTCCGTGAGCACGAACACAAGTGCTCAAGGTCGACCCTCACTTCTTCAATGCATAACTTTCCAATCACTTCTCTTTTTGAAAAACTTTTTTAGGCATGAGAGGCAAGTAAATAATTTTTGGTATTTTAATTATTTTTAAATTTTTTTGTATGTTTCACCCACAACTAAACAGAAACAAAAAGGAAAAACAAAATCTACTTAGTGAAGAAAGCAAACAAGCACACACGAGAATATCAACCCCACGCTATAGCTCCCCGGCAACGGCGCCAGAAAAGAGCTTGATAATCCCCAAGTGCAGGGAATCATCGTAGGAATTCCCAAAGGTGGAAGTGATAAGTATGGAGTGTCGAACCCACAAGGAGCTAAAGGTAAGATCAATATTCTCTCAAGCCCTATCTGCCACTGATACGACTCTATGTGCACCGAATGTTTGCTTCCAACTAGAAACAAGAAATAAAACTGTGTTGTGGGTATAAAGAGGATAACTTTGCATGATATCGGAGAGCTAACATATGAAAGTAGGTGCTGTTATCATAAAGTTAGAATATATTACTAAATATTATAAATAGCGAGTGTGGAATATGGTGGATCGGTGTGCGGAATTGTCCTAGGCAATTGTTAACAAGATCGGTAGTCGTCATTGCAATTTCATATGAGGGAGAGGCATAAGCTAACATACTTTCTCTACTTGGATCATATGCACTTATGATTGGAACTCTAGCAAGCATCCGCAACTAATAAAGATCATTAAGGTAAAACCCAACCATAGCATTAAAGCATGAAGTCCCCTTTATCCCATACGCAACAACCCCCTTACTCGGGTTTGTGTTTCAGTCACTCACGCAACCCACTATCAGCGAATCATGAACGTATTGCAACACCCTACAGCGGGAATCCCTCACGCTTGCGCGACACGGAGGGCACCATAGGACATCACCAAAATAAAACATACAGCTCGTACCAATCTAGACCATCAATCAACCCAAAGACAAAAGATATCTACTCAAAACATCATAGGATGGCAACACATCACTGGATCATAATATGTGGTATAAAGCACCATGTTCAAGTAGGGATTACAGCGGGTTGCGGGAGAGTGGACCACGTAAAAGAGATGAGGATGGTGATGATGATGGTGATGTTGATGAAGACAATCACCGCGGGGATGATTCCCCTCCCGATGGCACTCCGGTGCCACCAAGAGAGAGGATGAGAGGTTCTCCCTCTTGTGCTTCCTCCTCCATGGCTTTCCCCCTCTGGTCCTTGGCCTTCATGGCGATGAGGTCCCCTCCGAGAACCTCCTCCATGGCGTTCGGTGATGATGGCCCCCTCCGGCAGGGTGCCGGGGAAGCCTAGATTGATGTCTCGTTGCTACAGAGGCTTGCGGTGGCGGAACTTCTGATCTAGGTTATTTTCCGAAGGTTTCTGTATTTATAGGAATTTTTGGCGTAGGTTTCACGTCAGGGGGGTCTCCGGGCTGTCCACGAGATAGGGGGCGCGCCCTAGGGGGTGGGCGCGCCCCCACCCTCGTGGGCAGCCTGGGACTCTTATGGCCCAACTCCGATGCTTCGTGGTCTTCTTTTGGTCCATAAAAAATCATCAAAAATTGGCACGTCAATTGGACTCCAATTGGTATTCCTTTTCTGTAAAACTCAAAAACAAGGAGAAAAAAGAAATTGGCCCTGGGCTCTAGGTTGATAGGTTAGTCCCAAAAATCATATAAAATGGCATATAAATGCAAATAAAACATCATAGATGGATAATATAATAGCATGAATACTTCATAAATTATAGATACATTGGAGACGTATCATCTTCCTTCTTCCTCCATACAGCTCTAGGAGCAACCTTGTACTATTGCATATCAACCTCACTTGGCAGGACTAGGGGTGTTATCTCTCCGGAGAACCCCGAACCTGGGTATGTCTTGCATCCCGCGCTCGCTCATGCCAACCTCGCTTCTGGAGCCCACCAGTGCCCTCGAGCCTCCTCCTCTCTTTAGCCATCCCATGGCATCTGCCGTGGGCCCACCACGACAGGTAATGAGCACATGGTGCACTTTCCGAAGAAACAGTTCCAAGTGAATGGTCCTAATGTTAATGAAAATCTCCGACAATGGAAGTTTTCAACTACCTCTACCTACTGTTAAAAAGAAATATGAAATGCTTATTATGGGGACATTCATATCCCCATTGAGGTAAATTAGTGATTTACGAAAGTTCTTTAGTTTCATGCTAATAAGACTTGATCAACCTTATAAATTGATCATTTTTTAGAGGTATGAAGTTGATTAATTTAGTAAGCACTACCTGTCGGTGGGAAATGACACCTATGGGATCATGAGGATCCCTTCTGCGGTTGCGGGGCGCGGGATTGTGAGAAGAGCAGGATTAGTAACCAGCACAAGGATCGTTTACCCAGGTTCAGGCCGCGAGGAACACGTAAACCCTAGTCCTGCTTTGGTGGATGTATTGAGTGTTTCTGAGCTCTTGAACTAGCTACGGTGGCTGCATGGTTCAAAAAAGGCGAATCCCTCTCCAGCTTGCCATGGGCCTCCTTTTATAGGCGAAAGGGGCTGCCACGGTGGCACACAGGAGGTGGAAAGGCCTATAGTGCTATGAGCTTATCGCTCATATTACAGGACAAGGCGCATTTAATGCATAGCTTAGGTGTCCTCTTGCTTTATCGGGGACGGGAGCGAGGCTCGTCCCGTCCGTCGCCGCTCGTTCTCGCTCCGGCACGCGCCCTGGCCAGCGATGCATGCGGCACCATGTAGGCAGGCAAGCAGCTGAGGTGGCGCGGTGGTGGAGCCTTCACGAAGATCTTCATGCCTCCACGCAGGCGTGTGCTGAGTTGGCCTGGAAGCTGCATGTTGCCACACAGGTGCCTGCCCAGCTGGTTGGGCTAGCAGCTGCATATGAAGGGTGCTGGAGACTTGGTTGGTGTTGGCCTGACAGTAGCCCCACTGACGCCCTTGGCAAGGGTCTTGTCGGGTGGCCCGGAAAGGGTCTTGCCGGGTGGCCCGGCAAGGGTCTTGCCGTGGCACACTATTGTCCCCGGCAAGGATCTTGCCGGGGGTCTTGTGGGTTTCCTCGGCAAGGATCTTGTCGAGGATCGTTGCCTTCCAATCCTCATCTGATCTTGAATATTCTGTGTCTTCACAAAGATCTGCATGCCACCATGGAGGTGCCTCCCGAGCCCTGGCCCAACGTGGTTGATGATGTTGGGGACTGTGGGTTCGAGGGTGGCCCACTCCACTAGTGTGGCCGAGCCACCCCGGCAAGGGGCTTGCCGGGGCTGGTGAGGCTTCCCCGGCAAGGGTTTTGCCGGGGGAACCTGCTTCGTCCATCCGCTCTCTCTGGTCTTGGTCTTTGTCGTTGCGCTGATCATCTTGTGCCTTCGGCTTCTCTCCGGCTCCCCCTCCTTTGCCCTGCTATGTGTGGCTGTGGCGCGTGGCTCTGATTTCCTGTCTCCTTCCTGCTCAAGTGTGGACGTGGGCGTGGCTCTGACTGCCCGTGCACAAATAAGGGGTACAAAAGATCGCCCCTATTTTAGTACACATACACTACCTTTTGTCCCTAGCTTTTGTTTTTTGTTTTTATTAGTTAAATAAAGTGATATGCCATGTTTTGCCTATTTTCTGAGTTTGCCGTGCAATAAAAAAATGACCCAAAAAATCTCTGATGGAAAAGTCAGTGCCTAGGAGGTGCTTAGGCACGCCTAGGCGCTAAGCAATGGCAAAACGCCTCGCCTAGGGCATAAGCTGAAGTCTTGGCAGAGCAAGTAAGAAATTGTCTAGCCAGTGGAGAAACCATGTCATATTGCACTGAGATGCCAAAAGGACCATATTCTAATCGTTGTAGCTGGTATTTAATGTTCTTATATGCCCTAAATTAATAAAATACACATATAATAACCACATATACACCATGATAGTAAAAATGATATAACCGGCTAGGCTGCGCCTAGAGAACTTAAGCACCGCCTATGCACTACGCGAAGGCCAACCGCCTCGCTTACGCCTATCACTTTTTCCAACCTTGCCAAAAATAAAGGTTCTCAGAATGCTCTGAAAATTAAATATGTTTTTTCTGAATATTTAAGAATTTTTGGTGCAAATAACATCAGAGGGAGGTGCACGAGGTGAGCACAACCCACCTGGGCGCGCCAGGACTTCCAAGCGCGCCCTGGTGGGTTGTGGTCCCCACGTGGGCCCCCTCACTTATCTCTTCATCCCACATCACCACCTACCTCCAGAAAAAATAACCATTGCTCTCTCTCTCTCTCTCTCTCGTGTTCTTTCTCCCGAACCCGCGGATTTCGATCTCTTCGCTTGAAGCTCCATTTTCGAAACTGTTTCAGGGGATTGTTGCTTGGTATGCGACTCCTCTATTTGTCCAATTAGTTTTTGCTTTAGTGATTTGTATTTTGAATAATTATTTACTCTTGGTGCTGTTGTAGATGAGCTTGCATGTTGAATTCTTAGAGTTTTATGTAGTTTGAATGCTTGCTATGGCCTCTATGCATCCCTATGAGTAGTTGCTTTCAATCGTGTGAAGTTTGGTTAACAAATTTTTGTGTCCAATTTTTTTTTCAAAAAATTGTACATGAATATGATGAACCTCTTTGGAAGGAGTTCTTCGAGGAGGAGATCCTCGGAGGCATCTTCTAGTAGCAGCTCCGCTCATCGGTCTTATGTTGAACCAAGTGAAAGTTCCTTACGAAACATGCTTATGGCCATGCAACAATTATATGGTGCATCTGGGCATTAAGGAAGAATTTGAGCAATATGTTCACAATGCTGGGCTCAGTCTCTACATTTCAGATAAGTGCAACCAACACCTCACTCTCACTGAATCATTTACCAAAGGATTTAAATTCCATCCCCGTGATTCTAGGGTGTCATTTAAGTTGTATGAAAATCCATTTACCATATCTCTAGAGATATTTTCCTACTGCTGCAAAATCCCATTCTGGGGTTCGCTTCATGAATCACCAAGATCTGAGTTTGAGATATTCTTGACTAGTCTTTGCTATGGTGAGACTAGGGGTGTGACACATGGTAGAATAAAGAGCATTCATTTTCCCTCAATCCAGTACTTTGCATTATTTAATGGAAAATGTATTGTAGGTAAACAAGATTTTAGTACACTTTGTGCTCCAGACTTGAGCCTCATACGCACCTTTCTCACCGGTGACGAAAGTTATAACCTTGGAGCTATTGTTGCACGTAGATTGAAACATAATGCTAGTAGTGGATATTTTTATGGTGGAATTTATGCCACACGCTTAGCAAGAGAGCTGGGTGTTTCACCTTGGCCTTATGATCCTATTTTACCCACGCAGTACTTAGATTTTGATGCTATGAAACATCATAAGATCCTTAGGGGTGAACCCCATAATTTCATTTTTAACCTTTTGTTTAATAGAAGTTCCGTTGTGGACACATATTTGCCTGCACCTGCTCTCTTTGATGTTCACAGTAGGGGAAGATATTTTGTTCTTGAGAGCGAGGCCCTAGCCCATAATGCGGGAATTGTGGCCGCACGACAGGCTGAAGCATCCGCACCGAGAGCCTCTGTGAGCTATCACTCTGACCATTATGCAGGCTACTGACTGATTACCAAGTTAGGCCAAAAGACTAAGCTTGGGGGAGTACGTATTTCCACCGACATTACATTCATGCTCACACATTTCATTTCAGTTGTCGGTGTCCACACTCTTTTACTGTATTATTCATGCTAAATTTATTTTCTCGCTTTCTTCTTGTGTCTTTGAGAAAAACTTTGAGAAAATCAAAAAGTATATTTCCTGCTTCTTTTTGGTTTTTCTTCCTAATTTAAATTGTTGTAGTACTGAAAAGAAAACCCAAAAAGATTTCCTTGTTCTTCTTTTTCTTGTTGGGAGCTTTCCCATGTAAATAGTTTTTCTCATTTTTTGATTTTCCCTTTTATTTTCTTGTTTAAGAAAAACCTAAAACTCCAAAAATATTTCAAATTTCTTTTCTTTTTGTTGAGTCATACCGAGGAGAAGTCCATGATGAAAATGTTGAGTGGCTCTCATATGCATTATTGTTGATCTAACAAAGAGCCCATATTACTTTTCCTCTCCTATTGAATAAAATGTTTGTAGATTCCATCTTAGTCCATGGCACTCTTGCACTTATATTATTTTCATATCGTTCGGTCGTGCAAGTGAAAGGAAATAATGCTGATTTTTGATGAACTGGCTGTGGCAGAGAGAAACGGGTATAACTCGACTTGTTCTGTTTTTTGTAAATATGTTTAACCTAGTATCCATGATTCAGCCTATTATGATCAAACATGTTTGCAATGACAATTAGAGATTATAGTTTCTCATGCCATGCTTAAGTAGCTAGGAGTAAATAATGATTTATCTTGGGTGTCAACATTGTGTTAAAATGATTGTGATGTAGTATGATGATATGGTATCCTCCTCTGAATGTTCGAGTGGCTTGACTTGGCACATGTTCATGCATGTAGTTGAATTAAAACCAACATAGCCTCCATATTTATGTTCATGGTTTTCATATCCTACCCATGCTAGTATCCAATGTTACTTATGCATAATGCATGTTCATGACCATTTTTGCTCTCTAGCTAGACGCTCCTCAACTTATTTGCTAGCCTTCACTTGTACTAAGCGGGAATTCTGCTTGTGCATCAAAAACCTGAAACCCAAGTTATTCCAGATGAATCCACCATACCTAACTATATATGGTATTACCCTGCCATCCTAAGTAAATTTGCATGTGCCACCTCTAAAACCTTCAAATATATATCCTTTTTGTGTGCCTGGGTTGTTTATAGAGCGACAGGAGGTAGTCAGTATCTTCCATGCTAAGCGGGTTATTCTCATGATGAGTGTTTATTCACTCGGTCCCGAATTCAAATTGTGATTAATTAAACAAAACTCCCTCGGGACTGTTGTTGGTATGGACGGCACCCGTTGTTTCGGACAAGTCGTGGAGTGTGATTGTTGGTGGAGGGGGAGTAAACCTTTACTTTTATCACTTGGGAACCGCCACTAATGTGTTTAGCATGGAAGATACCGATAACTAATGATCGCGAAGTAAACAAGAAAGGAGCATTTCTCAAAATTTCATTTATCTCTATTTTTTTAAATAACTTGAGCTCTCGCACCGCTGCAAATCACTGCTTCCCTCTGTGAAGGGACTATTTATTTACCTTTATGTTGTGTAATCACCTTCTCAAATAAGCACCAGAACCTGAGAGCATTGTTGTCATGCTCATGCATTGTGTGTAGCTAATGTTGGGTGCATCATGACTGGATCTTTTCTACCATGAATTACAATGTTTAGTTGCTGCTTGAACTTTGGAGGTGCTCTGCATTTATGTTTTGCGGTCTCAGAAAGAGCTAGCGAGATACCACTATTGTCATATTATATCATGGTTGTTTTGACAACGTGTTGCTGTTTGGGATATCTTATTATTACTCGCTAGCTGATTATGTCGTTGATATGAGTTAATATATTTTTCAAGAGTAATTTTTGACATGGTTAGTTATAATCTTGGCTGAAAACCTGGGTGATGTCTAATCTTATTTATGTAAACAAGAGCAAAAGAGTTCGTAAAAGTTTTTCTTTTTCACTATCAGTCTATCAACTGAATTGCTTGAGGACAAGCAAAGGATTAAGCTTGGGGGAGTTGATACGTCTCCGTCGTATCTACTTTTCCTAACGCTTTTCCTCTTGTTTTGGACTCTAATTTGCATGATTTGAATGAAACTAACATGGACTAACGTTGTTTTCAGTAGAACTACAATGCTATTGTTTTTGTGCAGAAATAAAAGTTCTCGGATTGGAATGAAACTTTGCAAGGAATTTTTATACAAATAAAGAGAATTTCTGGAGCCAAGAACCACCGGAGGGGGCACCTGGGTGGGCACGACCCAGCAGGGAGCCCCCCTCCAGATGCGCCCACGTGGGTTGTCCCCACCTAGTGGCCCCCGCAAACCCTGAAAGTGACGCTATAAAATCCTATTTTCGGAGAAAAAATCAGGGAGAAAGAATTATCACTTTTCACGAGACGAAGCCGCCGCCACCTCCTGTTCTTCAATGGGAGGCCAGATCTGGAGTCTGTTTGGGGCTCCGGAGAGGGGGGTCTTTCATCTTCCTCATCACCAACCCTTCTCCATCGCCAATTCCATGATACTCCCCACCGGGAGTGAGTAATTCCTTCGTAGGCTCGCTGGTCGGTGAGGAGTTGGATGAGATTCATCATGTAACCGCATTAGTTTTGTTAGGGCTTGATCCCTAGTATCCATTATGTTCTGAGATTGATGTTGCTATGACTTTGCCATGCTTAATGCTTGTCACTTTGGGCCCGGGTGCCATGATTTCAGATCTGAACCGCTTATGTTATCACCATTATACCTATGTTCTAGATCTGATCTTGCAAGTTATAGTCACCTACTATGTGTAATGATCTGGCAACCCCGAAGTGAGAATAGTCGGGACACTTCCCGGTGATGACCGTAGTTTGAGGAGTTCATGTATTCACCATCTGTTAATGCTTTGTTCCGGTTCTCTATTAAAAGGAGGCCTTAATATCCCTTAGTTTCCAATAGGACCCCGCAGCCACGGGAGGGTAGGATAAAAGATGTCATGCAAGGTCTTTCCATAAGCATGTATGACTATTTACGGAATACATGCCTACATTATATTTATGAACTGGAGCTAGCACTACAAAAAAAGACACATCCATGTTATTTTGGGCCGAACGAAATTTTTTCCTGTCATTCTTATGACACTTCCATGACGATAATTGTGACAAAACCCGGTATCACCATAGATGTGGTGGGCTCCTACCTCTATGACAAAAAATCATGACAGAAAATGGGCTTTTCGTCCTGGGCGGGCCGGAGACGTAGCTGCATGACATTCTTTGGGTCGTCCATGACGGAAAAAACCGTGGAAGCGAGGGCGAGGAAAATATCGGGGTTTTCCCGGTTACAGGTGGGTGGTCGGGGCCGAGCGATGCGTGTTTCTCTCGTACACGTACGCGCGTGTGTGTGAAGCATTGGGCTCTAACTGAACCCGAGCGAGGCGTTGGGCTCTAACTGAACCCGAGCGATTGCATTGCAGGCTACGCGTTACGGAACCCGAGCGATCGATCGATGACTGTTAACTGAATCCGATCGAGCGATTCCTTCGCTACTGCTGCTAACTGAAGCCGATCGATGTTGCCTCTGATGAACAGTGAGCATTGCGGGGGGGGTGGATGAACAGTGAACGGTGGGGGTGGATGAACAGGACCCCGTGGCATTGCCTCTGGATGAACAGGACCCTGATTGATTGAGCCGGTTGGGGCTGGATGAACAGGACCCCGTGGAGGGCTGGATGAACAGTCGACGGTGGAGGGGTGGATGAATAGTAGCCCATGGATGGGTGGTTGAACAAGATCCCGTGGAAAGGGTGGTTGAACAGTAGCCGGTGGAGTAGCGCGTGGTGGAGGCTGGATGAACAGGAGCCCGTGGATGAACAGTCACAGGTGGAGGCTGGAGGAGGTCGACGGTGGATGAATAGTAGCCCGTGGAGGCTGGAGGAGGTCGACAGTGGAGATGAACAGTATCCCGTGGAGTCCCATTTTGCGGTACGCCACACCCCTCCCGATGAACAGGACCCCCGTTTCGATCGTAGCGCTCCAACACAAGTCCATTTTGTCCGTTTTGCGGTACGCCACCCCTCCCGATCAACAGGACCCCGTTTCGACCGTAGGAGGTCCAACACAGGTCTGTTTCCTCCACTTTGCGGTACGCCAGACCCCTCCCGATGAACAGGATCCCGTTTTGAACGTGGCCGGTCAAACACAAGGCCCTTTCCTCCGTTGTGCGGTATGTGAGGCCTCGTTTCCATTGCATGTTCCGTCCAAGCCGGTTGGCTCCCACGAGTTTCGTTGCCTCCCGATGAACACGACGCATTCTGTTGCCTACCCATGACACAACGCATTCTGTTGCCTCCCCATGAACACGATGACGACGCAGCTTCTCCGTTCCGACCCAACCATGTACACGAGCCCTGGTCATACATATGCGTGAGTAGGCGTTCGAGACCCCTCCCGTATGTACGTACGTGGCCGTATTTACTTTCTTGCACCCTGGCCGTTGTAGATACGTGTACATGCTACGTGCACGCCTCTACTATGACACATGCACGCCTCTACATCGACCAGTATGTACGTACACGTTTGTGACCAGAATGACAACGCTACGTACGCTTCGACTAGGTGGGTCCCGACTTTCAGGCAATTCCTTGCGTGCGAAGATGTAGCTGCTGGGTCCCAGTAGTCAGGGGCGAATCAATTTTTTTCCCGAACGCACTTCCTTGCGTGTGAAGATGTAGCTGGTGGGTCCCAGCAGTCAGGGGGCGAAACATTTTTTTTTGCCCGTAATATGGACGCACTTCCTTGCGTGCGAAGATGTAGCTAGTAGGTCCCAGCAGTCAGTGAGGAAATGTTTTTTCGCGAAATACGGTGGCCCGTCCGGTGGTTCCCTGCTGTCAGGTGGAGGAATCATTATTTTCCGCCTAATAAGGAGGCACTTCCTTGCTGCGGCCGTCGACCCAGCTGACAGTCTCTCCACATACAATCCACGTATGATGGAAGTCATTCCTTAACCACGTTGACCATGCCGTGCGGAGAGCACCAGGGCAGTGGATGACGGCGAGGCCTAGGAAGGGGACGACGCTGAGCCGGGGTAGTCGTGGCAGTGGAAGCCCGCGCGGAGATGAGTATGAGGGTTCACTGATTCGACAGCGATGTGAGGTTGCCGTCGCCGCAGGGCCTGGCCAGCGGTGGGAATAGTAGGGGCAGTGAGGCCTCCGCCGCAGCACAGCCAACCACAGGAGGCAGGAGCATGCGGCACGACCGGCGCTGCTTTGGGCGGCTGGAGCAAGAAGACCAGAGGTTGAAAAAGCACTACGGCCGTTGGATGGACATCGTACGTTCACTAGAGCTAGAATCGTTCATATTGACTAAGTTGATAAAGTCCTCCGTCCCCGCCAACTTAGTAGGCCCACAAGTCAGCCTCCCACCAAGGTGGGTCCCAGCTAGTAGGGGGGGGTATTCATTTTTTTTGTGCGTAATAAGGAGGCACTTCCGATGGGTCCGAGCTGACAGCGGGGGGAACGTTTTTTTCGCGAAATACAGTGGCCCGTCCGGTGGATCCCAGCAGTCAGGGGGAAACATTTTTTTTTGAAATAAGGTGGCCCGTCCGGTGGGTCCCTGCTGTCATGTGGAGGAATAATTATTTTGTGCGTAATAAGGAGGCACTTCCTTGCGGCCCTCGTGGACCCAGCTGTCAGCCTCTCCATGTACAGTACTCTTCCGATGGAAGTCAGACATTGAGCACGTTGACCACGCCGCGCCGAGAGCAGTCATGTGGAGGAATAATTATTTTGTGCGTAATAAGGAGGCACTTCCTTGCGGCCCTCGTGGACCCAGCTGTCAGCCTCTCCATGTACAGTACTCTTCCGATGGAAGTCAGACATTGAGCACGTTGACCACGCCGCGCCGAGAGCACTAGGGCGGTGGACGACGGCGAGGCCTAGGAAGGGGACAACGCGGAGCCAAGGAAGATGCAGCAGTGGAAGCCCGCGCGGAGAGGAGTACGAGGGTTCACTAGTTCGGCTGCGGTGTGAGGCTGCCGTCGCCGCAGAATAACAGGGGGTGTGGGTGAGTAGAGGGATTGCCTGGCCAGCGGTGGGAGTAGTACGGGGTGGTGAGGCCTCCACGGCATCACAGTCGGCCACGGGAGGCAGGAGCACGCGGCACGACCGGCGCTGCTTTGGGCGGCTGGAGCAAGAAGACTAGAGTTTGAAGAAGCACAACGGCCGTTGGATGGACATCATACGATCACTGCAGCTAGAATCATTTATATTGACTAAGTTGACAAAGCCCTTTGTACGCGTCAACTTAGTAGGCCCACAACTCGGATTTGGCAGAGAACATATAGCTCATTTGCGATTTGTAAGAATGCACAGCCCATTTTTTAATTCTAATGGAATTTACTACAGCCCATTTACAGTTTGTTAAAAGTACAGCCCAACTTCTAGCTAGGACAACGATGAATAATTTCAAACAACCGCTCAAAACAGAATTCAAAAAAAAATCCCACATTTTGATGGGATCTGAAATATTTTTATCCTAAATTTCTAGTCAGGTTAAATATAATTTCAAAATAAAGTTGTATTACGTTAAAATCCAATGAAATATTGCGCGCGCAACAAGTAATGAAATTAAAATTTTCAAATTCCAAAAATAATATATTTTTTAAACTAATTATGCGTTTGGTGCATAGCTACTACTTAGTTATTATAATTACATCCCATTTATTATTTCTTAAAGTCCATTTTCTTGTTAAGCCTAATGCATACCTCCTAGGAAAGTTTGCAGCCCAGCGAGGTGGAAAATAACAAGTTGACCCGGATATTGTGTACAACTGTCGGCCCAGTTGCATTGCTGATTTTTTTAAAAGGCCTATGTAGTACAGTACAACCTAACATGGCTACTTAGCCCACATTGAGTGACGCCGGAAAGGCACAAACAAGGCTTCCGTACAACTTTTTGAAGTCACTAAGCTCAATTAATAACTTAAGAAAAAAGTTAGATTACAGTGGAACCTAATTAAAAGTTGTCACGAGCAAATAAATAATTCAACGGGTCCCACTTGTGCGTGTGTGTGTGTGTGTGTGCGAGAGAGAGAGAGATATATAGAGAGAGAGAGAACCATCGGTCGATGCTCGTAAATACATCTTTCAGCCATATGCATTGCTGATGCTCAGTAGAAACTTATATAGTTGACACAATCATATAGAACATCACAGCACACTGAACTTGCATACAAAAATTTCACGCAGGCGGCAAAATCAGGATGGAAGCAGTGGATCACTATGGGTAGGGCTATGTTGAAACCAACGAAGTCGTACATAATGGTTCATCGTCTTTATCAATGACGGGGAAATATCTTGAATGCTGTGCAAAGAAAACAGACAGACAACACAAAAAGTTCTGCTAGCACATTAAGTTGACATACAGCCCTTTCCAATAAAAGTTCTGGTACAAAATTAGAACAGGTCACAATCAAATGTACTGGCATATCAGTGCTTCACACCCATAGCTCGGATTTAACTAGTATCTGACAAGATTCAGTTGTTACCTCAAACTAGAGCACATCCAGGTAGCCAGCCCTGCCTCTTCTCCCAAAGAAGTAGTGGCCTCCGCCGCGCGATGGAGTAGCCTCTGCGCCATCCATTGTTCCGAGCAACACGGGGAAAGTCTGACGTTGACTCCTGTAATGGATGTCTTCGATGGACCCTGGCACCAGCAGCGGCAGCAGGACTTCGATTGATGGATTGACCACTTCTTCGACATGCACGAACACTCGATACAGGTACATCCCTAACATGGTCTGCAGCGGCCTTGGTGGCGATGAATAGTACAACCCAGGTTCCTGCACCGGTATCTCAACACCAATCACCTTCGGTATGGTGGACGGCTTCTTCATCCATGCCATAACTGTCAGAGCCCAGCTGTCTGGAGGAACGAACATACTTACGAGCTCACCTCCAAGGTCGTTGATAAGCTCATTCATGGACTCGTTGTTCCAAGCACGTTGAGGCATGCCGTGGATGGTAAGATTTATTAAAAACTCAAGCTTAGAGGGCACTGAGCCCCATCCTGGTTGCCACCGATCAAATCTCACTAGCACGCCATCGCAGAACAAACGCCAGGAAGATTCAAACACACGACTACAGTCGAAAGTTGTCTGGAACCTGATGAAGAAATCAGCCGGTGGCGGACAGACTTCGATGAGCAAGTCACTTATTTGGATGCCATGCGCAATGCCAAGAGCTTTGACAAGGTCCTCCAGTGAGACGGGTTGCCAGTCGCCGTTGATGGTTACCATCAGCACTTTGCCGGCAAACTAGTCATCAAGCGCCGCCATGCCACTGTTGAGCGACAGCACGCAGCGACCGAAGGCTGGACGGACCTCAGGATCTAAACTCGGAGATTCGCGTTGACTGGCGACATGATAGTGCGCTTGAGTATAGGGAGTACAGGAGGGAGATTTGGGGGAACTGGAGTAGGAATCGAGATTCCAGAGGTGGGGGAGGAGCGGGAGATTATGGATGAAAAGGTAGCATGAATTTCGAGGACACACCACTATGCTCTCGGCGCGCAAGCGCACGAAAACACCGCTGGCGTCCACATGTCGGCCTAAGAGTCCTTATTCTTTATTTTTTGGAGAGCCCAGCCTTTTTTGAGGATCTTTTGAGAACCCGGCCTGAGAGTCATAATTGACCTGTTTGGCTTTGCGTTACTACTCGGCCCGTATTCAACGACACCTCACTGGCCCAAACAAGTGTACATCATCGAAAATACACTGAGCTCAAATTATATAACTTTAAAAAGGAGATATACTCTGAACACTGGAGAATGGTGATGCCCTCATTTAGCCCACCAGTAGTTTGAGACAATAAACAGTTCGAAATAACGATATATACAACATTCAAACACTGACTAGTGACTACTACTGACATAACAGCAAGACATGATAGTTCATAAGAAGTCCTGCTACACCACCAAAATGCACCCATCTGCAGCGCTCAGACTTTCGTGATCCAGACGAGAATGACATTCTAAACATAGGCAACTATTACATAGTAAGAGTGACATAGACGAGGATGACCAAATGACAAGGAATATGCATAACAAAAGAAAGAACTACCCATCCAGAACCAGCAGCAAAGACAACAAAGTCATTCGAAGAGATGATCCAACACCATCATAATTTGCAGCCCCGCTTCAGCGACCAGTGATCCGGAGACACCAGTACTCCACCCTTTCAATGCAACAGCCCAATTACCTATCAACCTGAAGGCTTGAACCACATCACTGCCTCTCGTAATTGAGACATCCAAGGATCAAAGTTAATCCAGATGGCTTTGTCATTCTCACCTTCTTTTGGCTGTAGGCTGTATCATTGACAATCAGGGGAGTTTTCTCCCGAACTCCTAGGGCTCGCCGTGTGGACACAATTTTCCATAGCAAACAGAGCCTCTCTGCCATCAAGGTCCTTGCCAATGGTGATCTGGTTAATCGGATAACTGAGTCTGAGAAACAGAGAGTGTGAACCAAGGTTGTTTACCCACCTCCAACTAAAAAATTCTGAAGGCCCCAACAAGCCGGTATCCTGCTCATAGACGTAATAGCCACTGTCCAGATACTCACGTATTTCACGGTGCTTGTATACAGTGGGGTTTTTGCAATATAACATTTCCGGCTCATGTGTCTGAATGATCATCAGTCTTTTGTCGTCGTCTGATCGAGCGAGGAACCAGTTTTCCTTCCCTGTTTTTGGCAAAGGTGGTGTGATTACAAAGGGCGGTAACTATAGGGACACTACATCATAACAAAAAGGACAAGCATTGTTAATGTAAGATCAGCATTGTTCAGAGTATGAGTAGGATAATGCAAGAAATAGCATTGATATGTCCCTGTTGGAACTGGGAGGAAAATATAGGGAAATGTATACTGGGTTCGAAAATATAGAAGTGCCATGCATGGTTATACTCATGTTATCTCGCAATCGATTCTTCACAGGAAACTACCATGTCATGCATGTTATGTAATCATGTTCTGTCCTCACAAACAAATTCTTCAAGGTAACTAATAGACCATGAATTGTTATATACTCGTGTTCTGTGGGCAAAATTTTTGTGAGGATATTATTCTAGCCATTGATTGCTAAAGGGCGAATATAGGTATGTACACATGGTAAGCATTGCAGGATTTCACTACTTCCAAATATAGAGTTCTCCATATGCACATTTACTTCCCTAATGTATGGTTAGATGAAACCAATAGTGTGGTGTATGTTTCTACATCATGAAAATGAGGAAACTAACATGGCCATTGATACACACTCATATTTAGTAGTAGTATATAGATTACTGTAAAATAAGGATAATATCCATATATTCCTAACCGTTTGATTATTCAGGGGTACAAATTGGCTGTAATGACATGGTCACAATCGCATGAATTAACTCATTCCAAATATAGTTGATTTATGGTGTCTCTAATACATTGCCATAGTTCTACTCAAATTTTGCTCAAACAGGAATATGCCAATCATCACAAAAAGTTCAAACAGTGTCATAGCGTCATCATTAACATGAGATGTAAACAACTTACATGCGCCGTCCCAGCAATACGTGGTGCCATCTGCTTTGTCGATCGCGTAGATGATGCCATTGTGTTCAATAGCATCACAGAAGTGTGTATCAGCTTTGACGATGATCCACTGTGAGCTGAGTTGTCTCCAGCTAAAGAAGGCACCAGCGTAAAGATAGGAGAGTCCACGGTCGAACAAGGCAATTAGCTTGAAGTCTGCGTAATTCGCATGTCGTGTGGGCACTTGGCAGATTACAATCTTCTGCAAAACAAGGTCCGTCCAACTGACGTGGTAATCTAGATGACTTGGACCGCGATGGTAAAACTCTATATAATCCAACGGAGGAAGGATAATCTCATGGGAGGTCTGGAAGTTCACGAGCACCAACTTTTTACCGTCTTCTCTGAAGGCAACCATCTAGTGGGAGTTCATGCCGACCCAGTACATACCTGCCAAGAAGTTTCAGGCGATGGTGATCGGATCGAAGTCGAGGGAAATGATGTACGGCGATCCACTACATACCTGCAAAGAAGTTTCGGCTAATGGAGATCGGATTGAAGTCGAGGGGCATCATGTACGCCTCTGTATCATGGTGAGCCAATCTCGCAAGACCAGATAGCAGCAAGCAGGGTGTCTTGAAAAGCTTAGGCCTCGCTTCGACGATGGCCGTGTGCATGTCCCTCGAGCATTCCGCCAGCCACATGGCGCTCAACATATCCATACACGAACAACAGAGGTCGAGGATGTCACTTGGGAGATTGCTCCAATCGCGGCTCATATGGATGTTGCGCGGGTCACGTTCAGCCATGATGGAGTTTGGAAGGTGGGGGTTTTGGGGGGCTTGATTTACGGGGGAGAAGGTTGTCGGTGCTGGAACGACTAGCGAGGGAATAGTGGTATTGGGGGAGGCGAGCGAGGCGACGGTTGTCGGTGTCAAAACCGGCGGATCTCGGGTAGGGGGTACCGAACTGTGCGTCTAAGGCTAATGGTAACAGGAGGCGGGGGACACGATGTTTTACCTAGGTTCGGGCCCTCTCGATGGAGGTAATACCCTACTTCCTGCTTGATTGATCTTGATGATATGAGTATTACAAGAGTTGATCTACCAAGAGATCGTAGAGGCTAAACCCTAGAAGCTAGCCTATGATTATGATTGTTGTTGTCCTATAGACTAAACCCTCCGGTTTATATAGGCACCAGAGGGGGCTAGGGTTACACAGAGTCGGTAACAATGAAGGAGATCTACATATCCGAATTGCCAAGCTTGCCTTCCACGCAAAGGAGTGTCCCATCCGGACACGGGACGAAGTCTTCGATCTTGTCTCTTCATAGTCCTATAGTCCGGCCAAAGTATATAGTCCGGCTATCCGAGGACCCCTTAATCCAGGACTCCCTCAGTAGCCCCTGAACCAGGATTCAATGACGATGAGTCCGGCGCGCAGATTGTCTTCGGCATTGCAAGGCGGGTTCCTCCTCCGAATACTCCATAGAAGATTTTGAACACAAGAATCGTGTCCGGCTCTGCAAAAAAAATTCCACATACCACCGTAGAGAGCATGATATTCCACAAATCTAATCTGCTGACAACATTTATAACGTGACATCACCCCAGGGCCCGGTCATTATTCGAACCATTTTTCACAACCTGCCACCGCACATATCGCGAGGCGGTTTTATCGGCACGTCTTGTCGAAGCAGAGATCTTGTCCCCTCATCGCGGGATTCTCATCAATACGGGCGTGGGTAACCCAACCGCGCCATCAATCATGGCGCTTGGGGAATAAGCGAGTTTAACGGGCAAGTGGGGAGGCGCAGGATCTCTTCTACCTTTATAAGGGGATAAGAACTCCCTCTTTCACCCACGCCTTCTTCCTCTGCTCATCCATTCCTTCTTTCTCAAGCCCTAGTGCTCAGGCGTTCGTCTCCTCCGCCCAAAAGGTTTCCCGAAAATGTCCAGATCCGGAGCAGGAGGCAAGTGGATGGCCTCTACCGTCCGGGAGAAGGATATCAAAAAGCTCCGGGGGGCGGGTATTTGGCCAAGAGAATCGGCCACCATCTCCCGACGGCGAGACAAATCATCCCTACCCTAAAACCCCACGAAAGGGTGGTATTCCTCCCTCTTGTCCGCGGGCTAGGGTTTCCCCTCCACCCATTTGTTCGGCATCATGTATTATTATGGGAGTGATTTTCATGATCTATCCCCCAATTCCTTCCTCAACATCCTGACATTCATCATCGTGTGCGAGGCCTTTCTCCGCGTCCCGCCGCACTTCGGCTTATGGCTGAAGGTTTTTAATGTGAAGCCCAAGGTAGTGAGCGGCAAGCATGCTGAATGCGGAGGCGCCATGGTGAGCAAGATGCCCAACGTTACATGGCCAATAGATACTCTCAATGATTCCGTCAAGGAGTGGCAGCAGCAGTGGTTTTACATCACCGAGTCATGCGGCAAGGAATGGGCCGCCGTTCTAGAGTTCAGATCCGGTGCCCCCCTGCGACTTACGTCCTGGCCCAAGAAGGGCCTGAACTGGGCTTCGTCTGTGGAGCTATCAGAGCTCCAGACGCGCGTCCAAGACATGGAAGACAAGAACATCAAGCTCGTCAATGTAGTCCAGGTGATGTTAGTTCGCCGGATTCTACCTTGTCAACATCGGGCTTGCAATTTATGGGAGTTCGACCCGGCCAAGCACCAGACCTTGCTAGAGATCTTCGGCTCCTTGCATAAGGACATCTGGAAGGTGCTTTTCAAGTCCTGCAAATCGTGGCCGGACTCCACCGAGGACCGCGAGTACCAACTGTCCCGCCCTACAAGTTCAATAAGTGATTGTTCGTTGACAATTCATATGTTTTATTCGCATATCCTTACGAAAATGCTTTATGTGTTTCCCCCAAATTTCCTAGGGCTGGGCAAAGAAGGCGGGGCGGATCTACTATCCGGCCCCGCTGCCAAAAGAACCGGCTGGCCCACTTCTGATGAAGATGCTGGTCCCGCCGCCTTCAAGGCACGAAAGAAGGAGGCCGAAAAGGAGGCCAAGAAGACCAGGGGCAGCCTCTGTCGTCGTGGCGCTTCGGACACAAGATCCAAAGACTTCAATGCCCATTCTTGCTCCGAAGAGGATGAGGAGGAGGAGGAAGGAGATGAATCCCTCACGGGGGGAAGAAAGAAAAGGACGGCCTCCACATCCTTGGAGGCCGAGTCTCCTAAGAGGGGGAAAACTCCTCTTCAAGAGGAGTCCACCGCCGCTGCCAGTAGCAGCCCGGAGTGGGATCCCAGGGCCAAGCCCCTGGTGAACTCGTGAGTGTAAAATCCAAACACGCTCATGTTCCTGACTTGTCATGGCATAATATTTTAATCTGAGACATACTTTTTTCAGTCCGGCGAGGTCCCGCGCCGAACAATCCTCGTCAGAGGATTTGCTGGGTTGGGATGCAATGGAGAGCGGGACACCCCCGAAGGCCCCCTCCCCCAAACATATGAATGAAACCGAGATTTCGTCCCAGAAAAACCCATGCCATGGAGGGGGGATGATCGCAAAGGCGGCGCTAGGAGGCCAGACTTAAGGGTCCGGACACATGGGAGAGAAGGCTCCCGTGGACATCGACGGCAGGGGTTATCTTGAACCCAGCCCCCAGCCAGACACGATTCCGGAGATCCATAAGGCCCCAGGGTCAGGCAGGCGGCCTCCGTCAGCTGGAGGAGGTGTGTCTGTTCCACTGGCAACCTCTGTCCAACCAGAGGTGCCGGATGCTTTATTGGCGGCGCTGAAGGGTGCCTCCATCGTTGATGAACATCGTGCCCTTATGGGTGCGGTGATTGAGAAGATTCAGTCCGCTGAGAGTGGACTCAATGAATCCTGTATCAGCCTCATAAGAGGCTTTGAGGTATGTTTTATGAGGTTTGGAAGAGTGTCATGGTATAGACAACAGCCCCTGATACACTATTCGGTGAAAGAAAGAACCAGACAGAGGATCAAATTTATGTTCGCAGGAGACTCAATTGATGACATGTATCACTCTTTTTAATAAGCAGGCGTCTGTAGCGACTGCCGCCTCTCATGCTGCGAAAGTATTCGGACTGAGGCATAGTCTGGAGCAGGCCGAAGGAAAACTTGGCCAAGTGAAGAAACAACTGGAGGATAACCAAGGTATGCAGAAACCTTGTTTATTTAGCACAAATGAATAAGTGTGCATGACGAAAATATTGTTGTAATCTGCTCTAGGGGCGACAGCCAAAATTGAGGCTCTTAAAAAGGTTGTGGCCGAAGCCGAGAAGAAGGCAGCCGCAGAGCAGGCTCTCCGTGAGAAACACGAGGCCAGAATCATTAAGGCTGAGCGAGAGCTTCAAGAGGCCGTGAAGAAATGCGAGACCTTGGAGCAGAGTTTAGCAGGGAAAGAATCCGAACTCTCCTAGGCTCGCCAAGCCACAAGTGATGCCCGGGGGGAAGCCCAAGGTGCCCAGAAGGAAATCCAGGAGGCGAGGAAGATTGCGGCTGGTAAGGCTTTTTCTATACAAAGCGGGTATTTGAAAGGAGAAAATCAAGTTGAAAGTTTAAATTCTGATTTCTCCAGGGGTATTTGAGGAGCTGCCACGCAGCACATCTGATGCCGCCCAATTCTACCGAGCTAAAGAGAGGAATACTGCGGATAAGCTCTTCTGGATGCAGTATCTGGCGTCGAATTATCCGGTGCCGTTTTCCGATCAACTAAAGTAGCTGGTCGAACTGCATAAGGCAGCCGAGGTAGCCATGAAGGATTTGATTATCCGGCTATGGCCCGCCGAGCCGATTCCGAGCAGTTACTTCGGGCTCGTGAAGCGGCTTGTGAGTGCCTGCCCTCGACTCGAAGTCATCAAGCGGTAGGTCAGCATAGAAGGTGCGCGAATGGCCTTCGCCCGCGCAAAGGTGCATTGGGAGAAAATGGATGCGGAAAAGCTGATAACCGAGGGACCGCCGAAGGGAAAGGAGCACTGCAAGCCCGAGCTATATTATAAAGGTGTCTTGAAAGGAGCCCGCCTTGCGACGGAGCAATGCACCAAGGACATTATATTTCCATGAATACGGTCATGTTTGTCCTTTGTAATATTTGAACAAGATCATTTCTATCATTTGTTGCTTGTCATTTGAAAGTTTTTCCTCCTGTGCGGCCGTTTTATATACTAATCTTGAGAGTTGGCCAGTCGGCGGCTTCTGCCCCCACGTAGTAAGTACGGGGGTGTTCGGGATAAACCTGAACACTCTTTATCCCAGTTTTGGGTCCTTGAGGGAGGTGTTCAACACAGCGAACCAGGCAATCAGAATATAGGGCTTTTTCACTCTCACTTAGCCATAGGAGTTTTAAAAGGTAGGCACAGCCCCTGGTGTTCGGAAGAATGCACGAGGGGCTTTACAGGTGCCTGATCGAAAGAAAAGCCGATCCCTCGCACGCTGCATGGGTTATGGCATTATGCGGAAGAAATCCTTAAAGATTTTACAACCTCTCAAACAGCTGACCAGCTCTCGCTGCATCCTGACAGTCCGTTTTTGGCTTTCTCTACTGAGGTGCTCGTCCGGAAGAACCGGGACACAATCGCAGTAGTTCTCCCTGTGCTACCTTAGCCGATATAGCGGAACGTAAGGTACCAAAACATAGGAGTCGGGCAAACCCAACTATTGACCCAAGACATGATTCGGAGCTGATGCATATAATGCTATAAGTTCGGGGGTGCCGAACTGCCGTGAAGGTGTTCGGACTTTATTGCCATATTATGGGTATAAAGAATCCCCTGGCATATTGAGGCAAAACGCTGCCATTTGACAAAATAGTTTTAATAAGAAAAAGCAGCAGACGAGCATCATATAAACTCACATGTTGTATTTGAATAATACGTCAATGCGTATGAGTACGGGTAATGTGATAAAAAGAAATATGACTGCGGAACCTGCTGAGACCAGGCGGGAGGAAGGTGTATGCGGATCCGGAGTGTGGTCGGATGATTGTAGAGGGGAATATCTAGAGATTCCCATACGCGCTCGAACTGTCTTCACGCCATCCGTCCTGGCGTACGCAGAGGTGAACCTGCAAATAAAATGTAAGAAATGGTTTCGCACCACAGAGCGGTTGAGCCGTGGTATTTGCCTTGTCTTAACTTTCTGCCAGAGTGTTTTTAGTTAAGATCCAGACGAGCCAGGCTATCCTGCCGCGCAGTAATTCGGACTCCTTTGGCGGTGTCTGGGAGCTGGGCCTTGCCGTTAACAATGATGACACTGCGCGGACCGGGCATCTTGTGTTTATGGTAGGCGTAATGTGGCGCCGCATTGAACTGAGCGAGCGCGGTTCGTCCGAGCAATGCCTGATAGTCACTATGAAAGGGGACGATGTCGAAGACTAACTCTTCGGTACGGTAACTATCCGGAGATCCGAAGACCACTTTCAGTGTGATTGAGCCTATGCAACAGGCCTCTACACCTGGTATGACACCCTTGAAGGTGGTTTTTGTGGGCTTGATCCTTGAGGGGTCGATGCCCATTTTGCGGATTGTATCCTAATAGAGCAGGTTCAAGCTGCTGCCACCGTCCATCAGGACTCGTGTAAGGTGGAATCCGTCAATGATGGGGTCGTGGACCAATGCGGTCAAACCGCCATGACGGATACTGGTAGGATGGTCCCTGTGATCGAAAGTGATCGGACAAGAGGACCATATATTGAGCTTTAGGGCGACTGGCTCCATTGCATAGACGTCCCCTTGTTCACGCTTCTGCTTGGGAATATGGGTTGCATATATCATATTCACCGTTTTCACCTGGGAAGGGAATTTCTTCTATCCTCCTGTGTTCGGTGATCGGGGCTCTTCGTCGTCATCGTCGCTTTGGGAGCCCTTCCCCTTGTTTTCGGCACCTGACCTGCCAGCTTGTCTGAAGACCCAGCATTCTCTGTTGGTATGATTGGCTAGTGTTCCTGGGGTGCCATGAATTTGGCATGGACGGTCGAGTATGCGGTCCAAACTGGACGGGCCTGAATTATTTTTGTTGAATGGCTTTTTCCGCTGACCGGACTTGGAGCCACTGAATTGGGCATTTGCTGTCGTGTCTTCGGCACTATCACCGTTTTTACGACGCTTGTGTTTGTTGCACCGTGGTTTGTCGTTGCTATCCCTGGCTTTTGATGTGCCAGGCTTGCTTGTTGTCTTGCTGCTACGAGCCAACCAGCTATCCTCGCCCGCACAAAAGCGGGTCATGAGTGTTGTGAGGGCTGCCATGGACTTTGGCTTTTCTTGGCCGAGATGTCGGGCAAGCCACTCGTCGTGGATGCTGTGCTTAAAGGCCGCTAGGGCTTCAGCCTCCGGATAGTCGACAATTTGGTTCTTTTTAGTTAGGAACCGGGTCCAAAATTTCCTGGCTGACTCTCCGGGCTGTTGGGTTATGTGATTTAACTCATCAGCATCCGGTGGTCGCACATAAGTGCCCTGGAAGTTGTCATGGAATGCCTCTGCCAGGTTCTCCCAACTCCCGTTAGAGTTTACCGGCAGGCTATTTAGCCAATGCCAAGCTGGTCCCTTGAGTTTTAGTGGGAGGTACTTGATAGCGTATAGATCATCTCCGCAGGCCATGTGAATATGGAGGAAGAAATCTTCTAGCCATACCGCGGGGTCTGTAGTACCATCGTGTGATTCAATGTTCACAGGTTTAAACCCTTCTGGGAATTCATGATCCATTACTTCATCAGTGAAGCACTGGGGGTGTGCGGTGCTGCTGTGCCGGGCTACGTTGTATTCGGTCTGGCCGGCCTTTTGTTTATTGTATCCGACGTGACGGTCATCGTCACGTGTTGTGGCGCGCCCCCGTGATCCGTAGATCGATCTTGACTATCCTGCTTTGTTTTCCAATAGGTCTCGCAGGTCCTTCTTGTAGCCCCGGGCCTTAGTATTATTGTTTATTGGCGACGGGGTGTGGTCTGGACTTCGGGCTGGTACGCCGCTTTGTCTCGGCCACGGGGTGGTCGGTCAGCCGCATCATGCACTGGTAGTGTGGGCTTTAACGCCTCCTCCTCGAGTTGAGGTAGCAACCTGCGCTTTGGGTAACTTTTGGTAGGGCGCTCGAGTCCGTATTCCTCGGCAGCAAGGACCTCGGTCCATCTATCAGTTAGCAGATCTTGATCAGCTTGAAGCTGTTGCCGCTTTTTCTTCAGGCTTTTTGCAGTGGCTATAAGCCGGCGCTTGAAGTGCTCCTGCTCGATGGGATCCTCAGGCACGATGAATTCCTCGTCGCAAAGGCTCATTTCATCTTCGGAGAGAGGCATGTAATTATCATCCTCTGATTCTCCATCAGTTGCCTGTTCCTTAGGGCTAGCTTGCCCATTCTCTTGCTCAGTCTGCTCGAAGCCTGGCTGGGCAGGATTGTTTTCGTCTTCGGCACCATCCGGATTGTTATCTCTTGTGCCGGTATCACTATTTTTGCTATGGCAGGGCTTGGAGCGGCGCCTATGACGCCGGTGCCTGGATTGCTTCTCCAAGGGGTTATCTTCCATTGCCTCATCGCCATTGCTTTCTTTGGGGGTGTCCACCATATATATATCATATGATGCGGTGGCTGTCCAGCGCCCTATAGGCGGTGGTTCCTGTTCTTCTCCTGCATCGTCGTCCATACCATCAATGTCTGTGGAGTTGAAGTCAAGCACGTAGGTTAAGTCATCGACAGTGGCTATTAAGTGGGTGGTGGGTGGGGAACGAATTTCTTCGTCGTCCGCTTCCCACTCAGGCCGGTGTAACGCCCCGGATTCGATGCGCCAGGTGTCTGTCAGTTATTCGCCGTCGTTGCCATGTCATTTGCTTGCGTATTGCATTTTGCCATGTCATTATCTGCATTTCATTTGCATGTTTTTTCAAAACTTCCATCCGTTCGGGTTTCCCCGGTTCTCTCCGTTGTCCGTTCGGAGTCCAGACCACACTCGCACGCGCCCGCGGCACCTCTGAAATATTAGTTTATAAGTGGCATAAAAATGTTCTCGGAATGGGATGAGAGTTGACGTGCGGTCTTATTATAGTGTAGACAGAGCGCCTGTCAAGTTTCATTGCATTTGGAGTCCGTTTGATAGCCCAACCGTTAAATGTATAGCGGTACCGTTGTCGGTACCTTTTGTCGGAAGTTTCGGTATCCGAAACTTCCGCCGGGCTGCACTTCCCTTCTCTTCCCTCAGGCCAAGCACTCTCTTCACAGCCCACCTAGGCCTGCCAACCCCCCCTCGCAATCAGATCCATCGGATTACGATTGGAGGCTCCGAAACGGTCTCAAAGCCCCCTAACCCTAGCCACCTACCCTATATAATCAACCCCTAGTCCATTTTTTGGCATCCCTAGCCTTCCCCTACCTCCCAGCCGCCTCCCTCCTTGAAATCAGCGCTTCCTCCCTCGAAATCCGCCGCCGGCCAACCTCTCCCCGCCACTTGGCACCGTCCCATTGGCCGCGCCACCATCTGCGCCCCTGCAACCGCCAGCGTCCTCCACTCCCTGTTCGCCAAGCTTCCCCTCGCGGCTTTCCCCCGCCGTGGCCCGCCCAGGCCCGTGCCAGGCCCGCGAAACCCATCAGGGCCCGCGCTCGAGCCCGCACGCCCGAGCAAGCGTCGTTGCCGCTCGGCTCCCGTGCTCCGTCCCATGAGTTCCAGCGCCTCCCCGCCGCCGCAGTCCACCGCGCCGCCGTGCGCCGCCGCCGGCTCCTGCCGGAGCAGTGCGCCGCCATCGCCGAAGCTCCTCCAGGCCAGTCCTATCTTCTCCTCCTTCCCTGCTCGTTCCCTTCTTCCCTCACCTCTCCCGTGCACCCTGCAGGCCGGCGTCGCCACCCGGAGCTCCCCTCGCCGCCGGTCGTCTCCCCGACCGGATCCGGCCTGGCCGCGGCCGGATCCGCGGCCTCCCCGTCGCCCTCGCTCTCCTCCGGGCCTCCCCATCGCCGGTGCCGCCACTGCCTCGCCATGGCCACGACCTTGTCTGCATGTGCCTCTGACGGGTGGGCCTCCGCCGCCGGACGTGCCGACCGGGCACGAACATGTCCGCCCAGATCTGACCTGCGAGGTTGTTTTTTTGCCTAAGTCCCGAAAACATTTCATATTATGTGTGCATCTTTGTCAGCTTGTATCTCCCTGCATACTGCTCCGTTTTGTGCGTGTAATATGTCAAATTGTTCGTCTCAATGAGTACTTCATTTCATTCCATTGCATCATGTTCATTTGAGTTCATCCTGATGCCTGAATAATCATTGCAAGAGTGCTATGTGATGTTAATCTGCTGAAACTGTTATAACATGCTCATTTGTCATTTTTGCCATGTTTGATGTGTGCATCCTATGAGGTTGATGTCTACATGTGTTTTATTATATGTCATGCCATCTTCACAGTGGTGCCATCCATGTATTTTTGTGGGTCTTTTAGTGAGTGCATCGAGCTTGTTAAGTAGTGTACTTGTTGTTGTTGTTTTGCTAGACAAATTCTGCTATTTCATGATGCTATGTAAACCTGCTCCTACAAGTCATTCTATGCATAATCTAGAGATGTTCACTAAGGATGTTTTGTTGTACATGTCATGCTCTATCCATTCATGCCCATGGTTGCATTTATAGCCTACTGTAACTTGTTGTTATCTTGCCCTCAAAACTGCTAAATAATGTTTCTGTCAGCCTGTTAACATTAAGTTCAATGTTGCCATGAGCTTTGCTAGTGATCCATGCACCCTATGAACTTGTTCTTGCCATGCTTAGCTTCATAAACATGTCTTCTTACTGTAGGTTGCCTTTCCATGCCATGTACTAATCTGTGGTGAGTGGTACAAGCTCACCAACATGCCTACTTATTGTTGTTCCTGCCATGTATGAATCTGTCATATAACTTGCCATGTTTACATGGGTGCCATCATATCTTCTGTGCCTTTTTAGCTCATGGTCAGTAAGGGACTTTTGTTCTATGAAATTATTAGATTCATGCCATGTCTTTGTTTGCCATGATAAGGTCCTGTAGCATGTTGTTTGATAGCTCTCAACATTGCAACCTGATGTTATTTCTGTTATGTCTGAAACTGTTATTATTTGCAATCTTGCCATGTCCTTTGGAGCATGTTCTATTTGTTTCTGGGTTTAGCTCAGTGTTCATGTTTTGTCACGCCTTACCTGTACTTCATGCCCATGCCTTTTGTTATTATGTTGGGGTGTTGTAGCATATTGTTTTGATGCTTGCAATATGCCTAGTTGCTGTTATGGACAGATTGTTGTCATATCTTGTATAGTGTGTGTGTGTTGAACCGTTGCTCCGTTTTGAGTGTGCTATATATGAAACTTGCTTAGAATTGCATGTAGTTTCATATTATCATGTTGCATACTTGTTTTGGTGTGTTTGCTCGATGTTTGTTTGCATTTTGCATCAATGCCATGTTTAACTTGTTTTGCTCATATCTTCTAGGCCGTAGCTCCGAACTAAATGAACTTTATATGTAACTTGACTAGAATTTCGTGTAGATTCTCTTGGTGCATCTTAACTTGCTGTTTAACAACTTCAATTTAATGTTTGTTCAGTTCTGGACCAATTTCTAAATTTGCATATGAGGACTTACCGGAATTGTTATATGTTGTTCCCGGCCTCATTTAAACTTGCTTTGATGTGTTGCTCTTGTTTGCATCATCTCTTGCCATGAGTAGCTTCATGTAGCTTTGTCATGCATCATGCTTGTTGTGCATCATGTCTTGTCTATGTGTGGTGTGTTTACCATGTTGTGTGCTTCTTCTCGATAGTTCCCGTTTTCGTTGCGATCGTGAGGATTCTTTCGTCTACGTGTGGTTCGTCTTCGTGGCTTCATCTTCTTCATGGACTCATTCTTCTTCCTAGCGGGATTTCAGGCAAGATGACCGTCACCTTGGATCTCACTACTATCATTGCTATGCTAGTTGTTTCGTTCTATCGCTATGCTGCGCTTCCTATCATTTGCTCTTCAAGCCTCCCAAATTGCCATGAACCTCTAACCGTTTGACACCCTTCCTAGCAACCCGTTGCTTGGCTATGTTACCGCTTTTGCTCAGCCCCTCTTATAGCGTTGCTAGCTGCAGGTGAAGATGAAGATTTCTCCATGGTGGACAGGGTTATGTTGGGATATCACAATATCTCTTATATTATTAATGCATCTATATACTTGGTAAAGGGTGGAAGGCTCGGCCTTATGCCTGGTGTTTTGTTCCAATCTTGCCGCCCTAGTTTCCGTCATACCGGTGTTATGTTCCCGAATTTTGCGTTCCTTACACGGTCGGGTGATTTATGGGACCCCCTTGACAGTTCGCTTTGAATAAAACTCCTCCAGCAAGGCCCAACCTTGGTTTTACAATTTGCCTCACCACCACCTATACCTTTCCCTTGGGTCGACCAACCCGAGGGTCATCTTTATTTTAGCCCCCCCGGGCCAGTGCTTCTCTAAGTGCTGGTCTGAACTGGGCAGACTGCGGGGCCACCTCGAGGCAACTAGAGGTCTGGTTTTACTCGTAGGCTGACCTATCCGGTGTTTCCCTGAGAACGAGATATGTGCAGCTCCTATCGGGATTGTCAGCGCATCGGGCGGCTTTGCTGGTTTTGTTTTACCATTGTCGAAATGTCTTGTAAACTGGGATTCTGAGTCTGATCGGGTCTTCCTGGGAGAAGGGATATCCTTCGTTGATCGGGAGAGCTTATCATGGGCTAAGTTGGGACACCCCTACAGGGTTTAAACTTTCGAGAGCCGTGCCCGCGGTTATGTGGCAGATGGGAATTTGTTAATGTCCGGTTGTAGATAACTTGACACCAGATCCGAATTAAAACGCATCAACCGTGTGTGTAGCCGTGATGGTCTCTTTTCGGCGGAGTCTGGGAAGTGAACACGATTTCTGTGTTATGTTTGATGTAAGTAGGAGTTCAGGATCACTTCTTGATCATTGCTAGCTTCACGACTGTTCCTTTGCTTCTCTTCTCGCTCTTATTTGCGTATGTTAGCCACCATACTTGCTTAGCTGCTGTTGCAACCTCACCACTTTACCCCTTCCTTTCTCATTAAGCTTTGCTAGTCTTGATACCCATGGTAATGGGATTGCTAAGTCCTCGTGGCTCACGGATTACTACAACAACAGTTGCAGGTACAGGTTTGCGATGATCATGACGTGAGAGCGATGTTGCTTGTTTTGGAGTTCTTCTTCTGCTTCTTCTTCGGTCAGGGGATAGGTTCCAGGTCGGCAGCCTGGGCTAGCAGGGTGGATGTCGTTTGAGTTTCTGTTTGTGTTTCATCCATAGTCGGATGGTGCTCTTATGTAATATGATGTTGTATTCGTGTGGCATTGTATGCCTTTTGTATGTATCCCCATCTATTATGTAATGTTGATGTAATGATATCCACCTTGCAAAAGCGTCTTCAAGATGCGCTTCTATCCTTGGTGGGACCTTTGAGTTCCTTTAGGATAGGATCGCATCTTGGGCGTGACAGCCATACATAGTTCGGCCAAGAATCTCCCGACAAGGAAAGAGACCTTAATGAATTTAGCACATCACCCAAGGTCGAGTGCTGAAAAATATACACGGAGGTGAACTCCATGACCGGTGCCCAATCGGATTCGCTAGGCACGGACGTACGCGATACAGATCTTGTAGCCAGAGACGAGTCTGGGGGTCCAACAATACCGACCTTGTAGGAGGTGGGGTCAGTGTTCGGCTCCAAGGCTGATGAGTATGCGGCCTCCATGGCGGGGTCCATCCACCCGTCCTCGGATGGCACAATCTGCTCCGGATTGATTCCCGGGGCCGCCGCAGGCGCGATCTCCCGAACACTGTCCAATGGCAGATCTAAGTCATGCTCGTCGTGACTGTTGGGCGCACCTGAGTCGGGCTCGAATCCATGGAAGATCAAGTCTCCGTGGATGTCGGCAGTATAGTTCAAGCTTCCAAACCTAACCTGATGGTCAGGGGCGTAGCTATCGACCTGCTCCAGGTGGCCAAGAGAGTTGGCCAGCGGTATGAAGCCGCCGAATATGAAGATCTGTCCGGGAAGGAAAACCTCCGCCTGAACCGCGTCATTGAAGATGATTGAAGGAGCCATCAAGCCCTATCGCGACGGCACAGTGGAACTCTCAACGAAAGCACCAATGTCGGTGTTAAAACAGGCGGATCTCGAGTAGGGGGTCCCGAACTGTGCGTCTAAGGCTAATGGTAACAGGAGGCGGGGGACACGATGTTTTACCCAGGTTCGGGCCCTCTCGATGGAGATAATACCCTACTTCCTGCTTGATTGATCTTGATGATATGAGTATTACAAGAGTTGATCTACCACGAGATGGTAGAGGCTAAACCCTAGAAGCTAGCCTATGATTATGACTGTTGTTGTCCTACGAACTAAACCCTCCGGTTTATATAGACACCAGAGGGGGCTAGGGTTACACAGAGTCGGTTACAGAGAAGGAGATCTACATATCCGAATTGCCAAGCTTGCCTTCCATGCAAAGGAGAGTCCCATATGGACTCGGGATGAAGTCTTCAATCTTGTATCTTCATAGTCCTACAGTCCGACCAAATTATATAGTCCGGCTATCCGAGGACCAATTAATCCAGGACTCCCTCAACGGTACACGGAGGCACAATGAGATGGAGACAGAGACGGATAAGGAGATGGAGATGGAGTGGTGCTATGGGAGGGGAGAGGGAGACGAGGCGAGGCGCCAATGTGTTGTACAGCGGCGGTGACAAACTGCACAGTGCACAGGGTGAGGCTGACTTTGGTAACCCGAACACGCCGCCTGGACTAGTGTCAGGCGCAGGGTGTTGTCACTTCACTGTGAGGACCGGATGAATAGTATTTTGACCATCAAGTGTACCATAGTTGTACTACTACTACTACTACTAGTAGTAGTAGTAGTAGGAACATGAGTACTCCAGTATTGTATAGCGGAAATAGGTCTCCCGTTCTAGCATGCTTGTTCACTTCATCCTTCAGGTATCATCCATATTGCTTGCAGAACCAAATTCTCGTGCATGCGGAAGCGCGAAGATGGGCCTTTGATGAGGATAACCGTGTACCCCCTCCGTCTAGGTGAGCGCAACCTAGGTGGATGTAGATTGGACGAGAAAGAGCACCGGGACGAGCAAATGTTCCAACCACGGCACTGTTACAAAAGGAAGCAAAATCAGCAACTAATACATAGTTATAAGGATGCCTTTCAGCTCTCCAAGCAGGCCCAATCAATGCCCTGCCGTGATGCATGCAGTGGTCGTTCTGGTGCATCAAGGACGGCATGCAGATTGTTCCACACTTGAGAAGAGGAAAAATGGAAAGGTAGAATGCGGCAGCTGAGGAAGAGAATGCTGGCTAACGAGGCTGGGAGGGGATCGAGCAGAAAGTTAATGCTCCACGCCTAAAGGTTTTGGGAAAACCTAATTTTCATAAGGTGACTTACTCACCTAAACGGAGGGAGTATTCCTTAACCAGAGAATGTTGTGTCTCCCACTCACGCACCAATATCCATCTGAACCATCTATGACACATTTTTTTATCTGTTTGCATAGGTCCCACCTATCAGGAAGGATGGGCACGTACACGAACAGGTACGACTCATCAGTCTACCCGCATAGCCTTTTCGTTTAGTCTACCTAGCCGTCTAATCAACTGCCTGCACGCCACTTCTCCCATTTACTTCTCCATCGGGAATCGATTTTCCTCGGCTTCTTCACCTCCCCTTCATCTTCATTTGCATCCAAACCCCACTACATTCACATTGTTTTAACCTCTTTAAATAATCATCTACTACTTCAGTTAGACTAGCCATCTAATCCTAATTCTCCAAACCATAGCCATCCGTTCCAGCGGTTCCAAATGGCAAAAGAGATCGAGATGCAGGTTTTTAGCGTCCAACATGTCCTCGTCGAAGGCTCGTTGAGCATAGTTTCCACCGTCACCGTCCACCCAAGGGTTGTTCGGCAGTGGATCAACAACGTATCCAACTCCCTCAAAAAGGTAGAGACGAGGGTCATCAGTCTCGACGTAGAGTACACGGAGCGTGCCCCTGGGAAGATCCAACGCACCGTCGTCCTTTAGCGGTGCCTCGAAGATGATGTTTTGGTGTACCACATCATACACTCGACTCCATACCCGGTGAGCTTCACGATTTCTTGTCCCGGGAGGACGTATACTTCTGTGGGGCAGCCATCGAAGGGGACAAACAGAAGCTGGAGCCATACAACCTTGATTTGAAAAGCATCGCTGACCTACAAACCAGAATCAAAACTCCTGTAGAAGATTGTGATAAACAGACACCATCCCTATTCGATGTAGCAAATTTTGTGCTCGGTACAAATCTTCAGAAGGGTGACGAGACGGTGGCATTAAGGTCGTCTGGATGGGAGAATTGTCCCTTGACGTACGAGCGGATAAAATATGCTGCCCTCAATGCCCGTGTGAGTTTTGAGATAGCTGCAAGGTCCAAAGAGCTTGTTGCGAAACCGTCTCCCACAGAAAATGAGAACAAGAAGAAGAAGAAGAAAAGGCTGCACCAGCAGGAGGGAATTATGGATGGATGAACTATTTCCTCTCTTGTAAAAAAAATTATTCCCTCTCGGTGTATATTGATATAGATGGACTATTTCGATGGTGTGCATGTCTTTGGAACAAAGTAGTAGCATGGGTCCGCTTGACTATAAGGAACTATTTATCTGCATATATAGCTTTCTCTACTACTCCTTCCAGTGATCGGTATGCAGTGCATGCGTCCGTAGACATGACAGCTTGTCCATGGAAGTTCAACTACGGCGACCATCATGTTTCATCCACTGCCACTCACGATTCCCATGACGCCGCTCCAACCCACGGCACCACGTCCCCCAATGTGCGCCTCACCCCTCTCGGCTGCACCTCACCTCTGCCTTTGTGTGCATGACATGTGGGCCACCTAAAATGCGGCGAGCATCAAGTTTCTACCACAGCCACACACGATTCCCACGACGCCGCTCGAACCCATGACACCATACGTCCCCCGACCTGCAGCTCACCCCTCTCGGCCCCACTGCCCCTCTGCCTTCGGGAGCATTACATGTGGACCATTCACCTATCGGGTCCACATGTTATTGACTTAAAGGTAGGTTTAGTAAGGCGCTGAAGCTCAGTCCCGACGGCCCTGAGAGGGAAATGTAACTCCTGCGCAAGGCCCTGTGGTGCTACCGCTGCACAAACTCGTGCCAAACTCGAGATTTGTTTCTTTAATATACATGCACGCAATGTTTTAAAGGACATTATAATCTCAACATGTGATGGGGATCTCTACATTTGAATTTGAAACTTATAAAACGAAAATATTCAAAACAAATAAACTAGGAGAGAGGGAGTATATCGTAGGATGTCTCCCATACGAAATAAGTCCCCTGGTTTGTCACCGCGAAGATGCGGTTAGAAAGGAGCATAGCATCTTCGTACTCGTACGGCAACAAATCAGCCGCAGACAGCATGGTTTGCCTTTGACCGCCATGTGCAAGGTTCGTGCTATCTTATTCAATCTCACTGTGGTTCCATCATACCAATTCGTGCGGTGGCCCGTTGCATGGCTGATACCAATGTTGGACAAAGGTTCTACGGGAACGGTGTCACCGTTGTAAATGTTATGCAAATTGATGTTGGTACCCTCCCGTACATATGCAAGCCAATCTCCACTCGCACCGAGCCTAACCTGTGAAACAGTGGGCAGGGGGGGAATTAGGAAATGGACACGGAAGTAGTCTTCAGAAAGCATTTACTACGTGATCAAACTCATCTTACCTGCTCATCGGAGGAAATCCGAGTGCCCCTCAACATCGGCATCTCAAGCGGCGTCAACTTGCAACTACGGCCACGCCGCGTTGGAGAGACCCCCAAGGAAACGTCCTCGTGTGTTCCAGGGAACATCAAGATGCATTTGTATGAGTAGTTTATCTTGTGAGAGAAAAGGATGAACGAGGGAAGGCCTCTAGAGATAGAGATAGACACTACTACTACCAATGTGATGGCCCGTGCGTTGCAATAGATCCAAAGTAGTACTCCCTCCGTCCCAAAATAATTGTCTCGACTTTATAATAACTCTAATACAAAGTTGTACTAACGTTGAGACACTTATTTTGGGACGGAGGGAGTAGAATAATACTTGTTCACGTGCTTGAAATATAAACACTCTAGTTTTGATATACATGTGTCAGTAGACATGACAGCTTGTCCATGGAAGTTAAACCACGGCAACCATCACGTTTCTTGATTCTACCACTGCCACACCCACACGCGATTCCCACGATGCCGCTCCAACCCACGTCACGACATCCCCTGACGTGGCTATCACTGCCTTGCCCTTCCTTTCCTTTGCTGACAGGTGGGACCCATACTTGGTGGTCCCACATGTCAGTGACAGAATGGTAGGATTGTTCCCGTCAAGGGATCCTCATACCCCCGACGTGCGCCTCATCCCTATCGGCCCCACCGCTCCTCTGCCTTTGTGTGCATGACATGCGGGCCAGCTGAACTGCGGCGACATCAACTTTCTTACCGACAGACACACCAAGTGACGCGGTTTGCCTGCTTCCACTGCTGTGCTCCGATCCGTTACCCCGCACCAATCGAATTTTCATCAGCGGCTGTGACATTTTGTCCGGAGAGCATCAATCCTCTACTGTAGCTTCTTACTACATGTAGTACCCCGATGTGGCCATTCTACGCCTCGTAATGCCCCGACGCCCAGCCAGTGGTGTAGCTACAAACTGTATGTTGGGCGGGCCAGATTCGGCTAAGCTAATAAGAAGCATGCGAACTTTACCTTGTTTGAGCTAACTTTACCATAACACCTATGATGTAACCATGGATGGGGCGGGCCATAGCCAGTTTTGCATGGTGCATTAGGTCCGCCACTGCGCCCAAACGTTGCTCCCTGCCACGCCATGCCACACCGGCTGGTTCATCTCGAACGAGTGAGTCGGGAACCATGCCACCACCATGAGAATGACATGTGGGCCAGCCGCATTTAAGGTTGCATGTCATTGACTCATAGGTCGGGCACTAGGCCACTGAAGTTCGGTCCCGTGGGCCCTGAGAGGGAAATGTAAATCCTGTGGCAGGCCTTGTGGTGGTCCCGCAGTATGATCTCGTGCCAAAACCGGAATTTGTTTCTTACTACTACCAACTAGTACTAGTAAGGTACACGTGCATTGCACGCATGAGATTCTGGTGGTTTATGCATTATGCATCTACATGTGGAGTTTTCTAGATTCTACATGTGGCAAAATCTGGTGGAATCTAGATCATATCCAACGGCAAGTAGTGCTTTGATTTTCCATCTTTGTACCGTCGGATTGGCTTCATCCAACGACCAACTTTCAAAGTTATTCACACACTATATAGGGGTATAGATATATAGATGTTTGGTTTGCAGCCTAAGGTTGCCACGCCTAAGATTAGGCGTGCCACAATATCTTAGGAATGTGTTTGGTTCATTGCTACACTTGTGGATTGCCACACTTTTCTAGCTACATGGTCCACATGTCATAGACTCAACTTCTTGCCAAATCTTGCCACACTTGTGGTGCCCATTTTGTTAGCCACATTTTTGTGGCAGACACAGGGGTTGTTTGGTTTTAGGCCTAGCAATGCCAAACTTTATCATACAATGTTGCCAAACTTGCCTAAGGTTAGGGGTTGTTTGGTTAGTAGGGTGTTTGAATTGTGACTATCTTTGCCATATATTGCCACATGATTTTTGCCACACTTTCCACACTTGCCTTAGTTGAGTTGCTCAAATTGTTAGCCACACTTTGGCTTGCCTAAGGGAATCTTGCCACACTTTTTGTGTCTATGACATGTGGGCTCACTGCTCATAAAAAATCTTTGCCTTAGGTGTGGCTAGAACCAAACACCTACCTAACTTGGTAAACTTGCCTAAGGTTAGGTGTGGCAAAGTGTGGCAAGGTGTGGCTAGGAACCAAACAGCCACTAAGATTGCCAAAGATTGCCACACGTAAGGTTAGGCAAGTTTGACTAACTTAGGAGATTGTTTGGTTCAAGCCACACCTTAGGCAAGCGACACTAAGGCCCCACATGACATACACACAAAAAATGTGGCAAGATTCCCTTAGGCTTGCCAACTTGTGGCTCTCATTATGAAAAACTAATAACTTTGCCTAAGCTTAGTTGTGGCAAAGTTAGTCATGAATTAAGTTCAACCATGGAGTCTTCTAGATTATACATGTGGCAGAATTTGGTGGATCATATCCAACAGTCAGTAGTGCTTGGATTTGCCATCTTTGTACCGTTGGATTGGCTTCATCCAACGACCAACTTTCAAAGTTTTTACACACTATATATGGGGTATAGATATAGATATGTCGGTCCGTTGCAATGGATCCAAAGTATATATATTTAGTGGAGTGCACTCTAAACACATTATCTATTTATTTTTCTCTAAATTTTGTAGCCGTGCAACCAAGCCACATAAGCTTCATGGGTGCCCCCCACATCATATTATTCATACTACGTTGACTGGAAAAAAGATAAATCACCCAAAACAAGATCTTCCCGTTTTTTGTTCCTACGATGTTGTGCCGTGCATGCACCTACTAGTTGTATAGTGGTAGTACTAGTAATATGGTATTAGGAGTACAAACTTGGTACTAGTACGAGTAGTACTAGTACGGAATGCTCCTACTCTATCAACGAGCCCCATCTGACACCAAATTTCTTGGCTTCCGTGCTATAGCTAGACCTTCCCCTCGTTTCTATTTTCCAACCCGGCGGCGGACGGGGTGCGGTTTGCCAATAGTCGGTTTGCTTAACGACGGTCCCACATGAAAGTGAAAATGCTAGGCAACACGCCTTCCCGAAGCTATGTGTCGTGTCGGACGGGACGTGGAGTACTCCCGATTCCCGGGCGTGTGGGGGTGTGACGTGAACGCGGCAGGCCTTTTCCTTTTACTAGCAATGTGCCCATGCATTGCGATGGATCCAAAGTAGTAGAATAGTAGTACTTGTTCACAAACTTGAAAGAAATCACTCTTGTTTTGATATACTCCTAATATATTACTCCCTTCGTACTTAAATATTTGTCTTTTTAGATATTTCAAATGGACTATCACATACGGATTATATAGACATATTTTGAAGTGAAGATTCACTCATTTTGCTCCGTATGTAGTCACTTATTGAAATCTCTAGAAAGACAAATATTTAGGAACGGAGGGAGTACTTTTCACTCAAAATATATTTCTCAGGCTGTTTTGATGAGGTGAGGGTTGCTTTCAAGATAATAAGGGTTTTTTGCAAATTGGAGCAGAGAAATGGGCTATTGTTGCAAAAATGCCACAACTTACCTCACAGTCGTTAGATGCAGATCTAATGGTCAGAAACGATGGATGACAGACACACCACCATCACCAACTAAGTCTTTTATAAGGAAGTACGAGTAGAGAAACATGGATAAATTGTAACATTTGGTTCCGCTCCTTGGCACGATCGATAGATAGAAATAACGATTGCAAACACTAGGGAGGGGCTACTTCCGCCAGATAAGTAGGGTACATAGTACTAGGTTGGCGCATCGTCGGTTTGGTCACACGCGGTCCGACATGTTCTAGTATTTCTAGCAAGATGCCCGCGCGTTGCACGAAGTTGATGGAAAAGGTAAGCACAACTTATAAATTGACGGATGGAGTACTAGTTACAGTGATGCATATAATTAAGCAAAGGGATCACACATGTCGGTCTTGACTGGAACGAGAATGCAACAACACAATAAGAATTAAGGCCACGATGATGCGATCGCAGTGGTGGTTTCAGAAGGCAAGAAGAAAGATGGATCCATGAAGTACGACCTCCTCCTCCTCAACTTAGTGTGCCGGGCCACCGACCGGCGGCTAAGGAGCGGCGCCTTTTGTGGCGAGGTCGAGGTGCTTCTCAGAAAAGGCATCCAAGGCTTCTAGCCGGTTGAGGAAGGCCAACGTCGTAGCGTCCTCACTGGCCTTGTAGATACCTATGTACACGATTTGCTTGTACACGTGGATGTGTAGGCCGACAAATTCTTGCAGGGCGAGGCGCCTCGCGGCGAGCTCAACCTCCAGGTGGACATTCTTCGTGGCGTCAGCAGGCAGTCGCAGGGCCACCAGTGCTTGAAAGAGGTTCCGACCATGGAGGCCGATTAGGGTGGCAGGCAATGAGGAGCCCGGGTGCGCGGGCTGGAGGAGTACGGCGATGTTGTCCGCGAGCTTCTTAAGGACGGTGAACTTGTTGCTGGTGGCAACAATAATCTGGTCCAACTGAGAGTCGTAGTTGGCATCGACAGTGGCCATCCACCAGCCGGTCTCCAACATCGTCTGGAGACAATCCTCGGCGCCATGTCACAGGCTGACGTCGTGGACCATCTGGCACAGACGCTGGCCGCTCACGCGCATCGCCGCCATGGGTCTGGAGTGAGCTCTTTTGCACTTAGTGTAGGTGCTTAGGCAAATTCTTAGGTGCGTATGATGTGGTAGGATCATTGGAATGGAGGGGTGCCTTTATATGAGGACAATGAGGGCAAACTGCGTTGCATTCACATCGTGCAGCCTCTTTTCCTGGACCTCCTCCCATTACTTCCCTCATGCATTAATTGAAGGAGGATGCATTGGTTGTTCAACATTTCGGGAACCGCTACTCCCTACCTCGTCTGCATTAAAGCCGTATCGGGAACTGCATCGCCCGTTGTCAAATCGAATACTCCCTCCGTCTAGGTGAGTAAGTCATCTTATGAAAACCAAATAGTAAACACATAGGCACGGTGCATTAACTCTCATGTTGTTTCTTATTTTTTGACATAAATAGAGGAATCAACCAATAAGAGATGTGGGGCTTGTATGCTTTTAATGACTTGAGACTATTAAACATGACATGCAGTGGTTAGTTCGTTGCACGCAATGATATTAATAATACTTAGTATCATATATTACTCCCTCCGTCTAGGTGAGTAAGTCATCTTAGGTTGTGCACCATGACCAAGGAGGAGGGGAAAACGAGAGAACTTAATGTTCATTTGCTAATTAATAGCATTGCATGCAATGAACTAACCACTGCATGTCGTGTTTGGTAGTCTCAAGTCATTAAAAGCATGCACACCCCACATCTCTTATTGGTTGATATGTCAAGAAACAAGAAACGAGGTAGAATTTAATGCACCGCGCCTAAGTGTTTTGGGATTATTTGGTTTTCATAAGATGACTTACACACCTAGACGGAGGTAGTAGTATCATGTACTACTTTATTTATTGCCATGTATGACACATAGTAGCATAGCATTTATTATGATACGGTATCATGATATGATACTAAGCTCTCTCTTTCTTCATTTAATTCTATGACACATCATCAAAATTGCCTAGTTGGCATGCATGGTATAGCTTGATACTACCATTACAAGCAGCCTTAGCAAATAAACATTAAGTTCTCTCGTTTTCCTCTCCACCTTGGTTACCTAGACGGAGGGAGTATACTGTACTATTTAAAAGTCGAGGGCGGGGCTTTTCCTGCGCGGTAGGCGGGGCAGTTCCGCCTAGTCGGTTCGACAGAGATGCGAGAAGATGAGGGAGTAGGGTGATGCAAACGTAGGGCTGTGTGATTTGACAGCGAGTTACTGCTGTGATTTGACTTGCTATTATCATTTTAACTGCGGTGATACGACCTGCGTGAGTCTCCTGATTCCTGACCACCTCCATACAGGTGCCTCTCCCAATGCTCCACCATGTAGTTGAGGCTGGTGAGAGCCCACTTCTCCACTTTTTCCTTGCCTCTTTCCTCCACATATGCAAAAATGCCATGTAAAGTGGGCTTATAGCCCACTATTGTAGTACTTACTTGCTCCTATAGGTGCTAAGCTTGCCACATAGGCATAAAGTCTGGTGTGGCAAGTTTGGTAACCCAAGGAAGAAACGGTGCTCAGCGCGTGTACCTAGGTGAAAAGGCAATTTTGAGTCTATAGCTAATTAAATGAAGCAAACTTAGCAACAAAAAACTAATAAGCACCTATGCATTGGGGACTTGATTGCTAAGCCATTTAATGCCCTTAGCACCTCATCTAAAGCACCATTTCATTGGAAGAGGTCTCTCCTTGGAAAATGCAATAAATACTACTACGAAGAAAGAGATAGAGAGAAGTAAAAAAAATACACTTATAGCCAACCTTATAGCTAACTTTGTTGTAGTATGAGTGACTAAGTGATGACATGCCAACATCAGATAGCCTAACGCACCGTGTTAAATCTCCAAGGGCGCGACCGCGCGAGCGACGCGACGGTCGTGGTAGGCGCGACCATGATACGGGCTGCTGGCAACTCTTGGATTTGAGATCGAATGATCGCATGCTAAGTTGCTGAAAATTTGCAGAATAACCCTCCAGGATAGGATATTCACCCTTAGGTCTAGAATCATGCCATGCAACTGTTCGATCTCAGATCCAAGGGCTCTCGGAAGCCCGTATCATGGGAGAATGGAAAGCCACTACCCTGCTGTTCGCACGCTGGCAGTTCGCTCCTACTCATCCCCGCACGGCCTTTAATATTATGGCAGTTCGCTCCTAGTCATCCCGTCCTTTCACATTACGGCAGTTCCACTAATCCTAACCCTCCTCCCAAATCCATGGCGTCCCAAATCTCCATGATCGGTGGTGAGTACAAGGTTAGAACCATCACCGGCGATGAGTTCGACGTCATCTACACCCGTTCTTCCGTGACAGTGAAAGGATGCCTTTCTCGCTTCAGACGCATGTTCGAAAACTCAGATGATGAGTGGGTCGTTGGGCTAGATGTTGAGTACACCACGGTCTTGGGATGAGAGAAGGATCTAAAGGAGGAAGAGCGGAAGAAGCCCGCCGTGATCCAGGTTTGCGTGCATGACTTATGCTTGGTCTACCACATATGCCATGCCGACGTTGAATGCCTGGATTTTAAGAACTTCCTAAAGAGCAACCTAGTCAAATTCGTTACTGTAGACTTTATGAACGACAAAGAAGTCCTCGGTCGGATAGGCCTCTTTGTAGGCAACCCCTTCGACCTCCAGAAGAATCGGTTGATGCCCTCCAGTGGCCAGCCTTCAATGCTGACCCTGGCAGGAGCCATGGTTCATCCTTCGTACAGCAAATAGGAGAAACCTCAATACACGTTTCATCTTCATGCATGGCAGAGGAATGTACTAGATATAAACCACATCCACTACGCTGCAATGGATGGCTACCTTTGTTTCAGTATCTACAAGGGTTGGATGAAGAGCAAGAGCCAAGTGTGCGGTTCAAGCAAAGAAGTATCGGCCAAGAGGAAGAGGGACAAGGACGAAGTCGAGGACGTGGACGAGGACTCCAAGTAAGGTGGCAGTGTCATTGCTCATGGTGGTTCTAATGCAGTGTCTATCGAATTAGTTCCAAAGTTTAATTTCAGGTGTGCTTAGTTTAATTTGAGGGGTGTTGTTGTGCTGAGCCCCCAGCAGAACTATGTTATGTTTCTTCTCGTTACTTTAACTCTTCAGTACGTACATACTAGTATTTCTTACATTTCATCTTTTAGTTGGTATCGTACTATCACTCGTTTCTTCACATTATATACGTACAATATATATGGCCAACATCATATAGCCAGCAGTTTAGTTGTCAAAGAATTTCAGGGTGCTTAGTTTTGTCAAAGAATTCCAGGGTGCTTAGTTTTATTTGAGGGGTGAGTTGTGCTGGACACCATTATGGTGACTAGCCTTTTTAATAGTACTATATGCATAATTTGGCGACGAGCGCTCTCTATATGTACCAGCTTTTTTTCATTTCAAGTTTGGCTCCATGGCGCAATCCATCGATACTACTACTCTACAAAAGTGGAGTATATGCATTTTTTAAAAGGCTAGAGGGCGGGGCAGTCCAGCTTGGTCGGTTTCACGAGAGGCGAGGGCCTTTGTGATTTGACGGCTCATTACTGCTGTCAAATCAAATAGTACTGCGCCGCCCGCTGCAAGCCCGGCTGAACACGCCTCCTCGCATCCATTAAACCCCTCCGTTAAACCCGCATGCAAACCGAGAATCCTACTCCGGCCACAAGTCCGTTCATGAGCGGGCTGGAATTAAACGCAACACCAGCCGAGCTCCTCCCATCCGTCCTCAGTTTAAACGAGGCCACACGCCGGCCAAGCTCCTACCATCCGCCCTCTATTTACACGAGGCCAGATAGACAGCGGGCAAGAATCGCACCCCTCTGCCACTCCCCCATCTCCTCCTTCACCCTTTTCTCCACTCTTCCAATGGCTTCCGAGGAGCCGTTCTCCGGCATATTACCCGGCTGGGTGGCCCGCCGAGCCCTCCGGATACGGGCGAGGCCGCTTGGTGGTTCACCAACCTCGCTTGGCCCAACGGAGCAAGTTGCCGCCCCAAGCAGACGCGTGGTTCAGCAACTCGCCGCTCCAGTTCAGCTCGACGAGGAGTGGCAAGTTGCTCCATGCCGGCACGGCGGCGAGCACGCCGGTACGGGCGTCGTTGCTGACGCGTCGTACCGCGCCACCAGTGTCTGCGGTGGCCACACCTCCCGTGTCTGTGGGCGCACCTCCCGTGCCTGCGGCAGCGCCATGCAGGCAGAGACAGAAGCCGGGTGCGTGGAGGGCGACGAGTCGATGGCCAGCTTCTCCGTGTCCACCTCCATCATCGAGGAGCGGTAGAACATGGGAGGCTGCCGCCACTTGGGACCCTTGAAGGCCACCGCCGAGGAGACGACTGCGCATTCAGGTGGTTTCTTTGCTTCTTCGTCTCTTCCGAGGACCTTCATCGACCCCGCAAGTGTCTGACGGACATGAGGAAGACAAAGGGATTTGCGGGCGGCCATTTAGATTATGTACTCCCTCTGTAGCTGGCAGGAAATATTTGTTCTAAGAATGGATAAATTGTATGTATCTATAACTAAAATAAGTCTAGATACATCCATTTCTAGGACAAGTATTTCCGGATGGAGGGAGTATTAATTATACCAAGAGAGCCGGATTGGCACCGCTTAGTTCATGTAAATGTAATGAAATCCATCATGTTTATATGAAGATCCGGCTTTTTTATACGAAATCCTTCATGCTCATATGAAATCAGTCCGTGTTTGCACGAATTCCATCTGGTTGGTTAGAGTTGTGAAAATGTATGCCGCTGGCGTTTGATGTCGTCCTCCGCGGAAGGAAGCGGGAGGAAATTTGCCGGCTGCCGTTGGAGATGCTCTTATGCTGGAAATAATAGAGTGACATCCAATCCATTTGAGTTAATTGCCTGTATGATTGTCCCTCTATAAAAAGTTAATTGCATGTACAGTGTACACGTGACTTGCAGGGTGGCTACAGCTTCGTACAGAAAGTTAAAAAGAAACAAGTCCATCCTTAATCTTGTATTCTAAGTACTCTGTGGGTTCCACTGTCAGTACAGTAGCGAAAGAAGTATATATTAAATAAGTAATATATAATATAAAAATCTAAAGTTAAAAGACAGAATTCGAACTCATGTCATCGCGTTGCGAGCATCCGGCGCTAACCAGTCCAGCACATTTTTGTTGTAGACCATGCTGGAGATATATCTCCATGTCTACTCTTATACTCCATTCGTTCCTAAATATTTGTCTTTTTCAGATTTCAAATGGACTACCACATACGGATGTGTATGTAGACATATTTTAGAGTGTAGATTCACTCATTTTGCTCCGTATGTCTTTTTAGGAAGGGGTCAGATTTCTCCTTGATTTATTTATGAGGTATCCAGATGGCACTGCACCGCCAAGAAAAGAGGGTAACATCAAAATTATGGACTACTTTTTTGAGTATGTTGGTAAGGTCCGTCATAGTCACTTGTTGAAATCTCTAAAAAGACAAATACTCCCTCCGTCCGGAAATACTTGTCATCAAAATGGATAAAAGGAAATGTATCTAGACGTATTTTAGTTTTAGATACATCTCTTTTTATCCATTTTGATGACAAGTATTTTCGGACGGAGGGAGTATTTAGGAACGGAGGGAGTAGAAAACAGAGTTGGTGATGATGGTGTGCGTGCCATCCTGCAATATAGGCCGTCGGATTTATATCTAACGGATAGGAAAGAAACTATGGCAATTTTGCAAAAATATACCCACACGCCTCTCCACGTTCGCAAATAAGGCCTTCCCTTGTTCAGCCTTTTCTCTCACAAGATAAACTACTCATACAAATGCATCTTGATGTTTCGTGCAACGCACGGGCAGCTAGCTAGTTTCTTTTAAAATAGTTGCTGCGATAATTGGGTTGAAGTGATATATTTTATGTCTGGCCCGAATGATTTCAGATTCACTAGTAGTAACAAAGAAAAGGTTGCCTTGTTAATTAACAGAAAACAGGGTGAAAACTATCACATGAGGCCGGTAAAAACAAGGCACACTGGGTTCATCGTCATCGTCACTACAGTTGTGCGCGCGCGAGAAGTCTACATATCGAGGGGGCTACCGAGAGAGGCACCGAGACACAATGTTTGAGAGAGAAACTAATTGACAGATTATGATCGGATCGAGTTGTCACCCTTTTGTTGTCATTGTTGGGGGGAGGGAGAGAAAGACGTATCGAGAGTGCGCGCGGTAGGCACAGAGGCACAACTAGCGAGTGTGTGTGTATGTGTGTGTGTTTGAAAGAGGAGTAGATAGATTATTTTCAAGATCGAGGTGCCACCCTACTCCTTTGGTGTCAGGTCGTGTGTGTGTGTGTGTGTGTGTGTGTGTGTGTGTGTGTGTGTGTGTGTGTGTGTGTGTTTTAGAGAGAAGCCAGTCGATAGATTAGTATCAAGATAGAGGTGTCACCCTACACCTTGGTGTTGGGAAGGTGGGTGTGGGGGGGGGGGGGCAGTGACACTCACATATAACTACTCTTATAAAAAAACAGAGTTGGTGATGATGGTGTTCCTGCCATCCTGCAATATAGGCCATCCGATTTATATCCGACGGATAGGAAGGAAACTATGGCAATTTTGCAAAAAGATACCCACGCCCCTCTCCGCATTTGCAAATAAGGCATTCCCTCGTTCATCCTTTTCTCCCACAAGATAAACTACTCATACAAATGCATCTTGATGTTTCATGCAATGCATGGGCATCTTGCTAGTAGGGAGAAGGAGTTTGTGTGACACATATCTAGCTATATTAAGGGATAGGTAGATAGCATTTGTGCGAGGCATACTTAAAGCATCACGAAGATAAACAAACGGTGTGCATGCAAGTGCCAAAAAATGAAGCGAGAAACAATGTGTGCGCACGCGCACGCGCACGTGTGTGTGTGTGTGTGTGTGTGTGTTTGTGTGTGCGGGTGTGTGTGTGAGAGAGAGAGAGAGAGAGAGAAATCTCAAAACAAAAGGTGCTCTGTTGGAATCCCATTGTATGTATTCATATGGTTCCGGAACTCGAGTTAACCTTAGGCATATGTGTGAGAGACATTATTATACTTTGAGGCATTAGTGGCTGTGGGTGGGCGGAATTAAAGGGGTGGGCGTGTTAGACGGAGAGAGCATGTGTGTTTCTATGTGAGAGACTTCTACGATGGGGTAGAAAGACGAATTTAACCTTGACGGGGGAGAGAAATACACGAAGTGCACGTGTGTGATTCCGATGCCCACAGGGAAATGAGATATGTATGCGTGTGAGAGAGATTGCACAATTCATTCACGTATCACTATCTAGCGATCGTGGACGTGCATCGCTTGAACATAAGTCAATATCTACTTTGTATTGTGGCCAAAGGTACAATATCGATTCAACGCTATAAAGATTGGACACTCATATATCACATTTTTTCTATTTAAATAAACCTTTTCAGTTGTGCATGCCAAAGTTACAGTGATGTTTCTTCAAACAACCAATGTAGCTATCATGTACATGCACCATTGTTACTCTTGCATTCAAATTCATTAGTCTTGGATGATTTAAGTTTCTATTTTGAAGTAATATATGTAATATTCATATATGAATTCAACGGGTACGCAATTTATGAAATGGAGGCTATGTAATCATATGAGGTAACGCTTTTAAGTAGCGGACTACAATATCCATTTCTTTTTGTGCGCCTCTACACTAACACGTCAATGCATTATGTTTAAAGTAAATAACCAATGGCACTAAATTATCTATTTACACGAGAAATACATAGGCTGAGCGTTTGATCCCTTTTTTGTGAACGTGCCACTACACCCGTACGATTGGCCGCGCCCGTGTGAACGTCCAAGTTATCGGCGCATCATCCTGAGTTATTGTCTTTTTTCTGGGGTGGACTTCACACCAGTTATTAACTGCTAACGTGTGCCCCTTGTACACAGTCTAGCATGACCTTCCCTCTAGCACGGTCCAAAATTAGTTGAAACTGGATACAAATGATCTCGTGGGCGGCAAAATCTCCCGCCTCTTTCTAAAATTTCCGCCACCTTAGTCTTTAGCATGCGAAATTCCCCTTTTGTCCTTGGTGCACGGAGACCAACAGTTACAATACCGCCCTCGTCTACATAATAGGTCGGGGCCGCTTTGGTAACTTCCGGTTCCCCCCACTACACGGCACCCGCATTTCCTCTCTCCCTCCCGCAAAAACGACTAACTCCACAGCACCACAGCATCTTACATCACGCCGTTCGTACTTCATCGCCCTTTCTCCCCTCCCCTCTTGAAACCCTAGACTGCTCATCCACCGGCGTACCATAGCCCATTCACTCCAGCGGCGTCCACCTCACTGGATCTGCTTCTGCGGCCGCATCTACCCCTCCCACCTCCCCTAGAAACAAGTAGACTGCTCATCCACCACTGTACCACAGTCCATTCAGTGACGGCCTTGTCCACGGTGCCGGATCTGCTTCGCCGGTACTCTTGTCAACCGCCGCGCATCTGCAGTGGCTCATTCGTACTCCCCACCGGAGATGCTTCATCCACCCCCTAACCCCCCGGAGCCGCCCCACCGACGCCCCCGTCGACGGCCTCTGATCCTCTTCGCCGACACCTTCCTCAACCCTACCGGAGCCGCTTCGCCGACACCATCGTCAACCCTACCGGATTAGCTTTGCCTATACCATTCTCAACCCTGCCGGGGCCGCTTTGCCAACTCACAAGTCCACGGCCTCAGATCCGCTTCCTCGCACCCTCATCCAACCTACCGAAGCAGCTTCTGACGCCCCGTTCACGGCCGCAGATCCGCATCGTCGACACCATCCTTAACCCAACCACCGGAGCAGCTTCTGTCGCCCTGTCCACGGCTGCAGACCCGCATCGTCGACACCATCCTTAACCCAACCACCGAAGCAGCTTCACCTATGCCCTCGTCCATGGCCACAGATCGGCTTCGCCCACACCATAGTCCACCCTACCAGAGCCTCTCCACAAACACCCTACTCGACGGTTCTAGATCTCCTTATCGAACCCCGACAGCCAGCGCAGCGTCATCACCCTTGACATTTCTAACCTGATTCCCACCGTCTGGAGAGATGCCAATCACCCGTCACGGCCTAGGTACTTGTCACCTTTAAACCCGTCCAGCATCACCTGCCCGATGTACTTCAAATATACTAACCCGTCGCTGTTACCTGTTATGCAGCTGGCAAAAACTACAAGGACAATGTTTATTCTGGATCTAACAGCTTGGCCAACCAAGATCCTGGACTAAGGCATTGTTATGATCTTGTAAGTGTGTCTCTCTCTCTCTTGTATTGTTCTGTGCCTGCCAGCGTGCTTTGCTTGGATTTTCAACCAGTAATCCCTTTGTGCAGACAATTATTTCTACTACTGGCTGCTAAATTAGATATGTAGATGTCATACATGATACTACCTCGTACCGCCGTTCCTAAATATAATTATTTCTAGAGATTCCACTGTAGGCTACATACGGAGCAAAATGAGTGAATCTACACTCGAAAATGCATCTATATACATCTGTATGTGGTCCATACTGGAATCTCTACAAAGACATATATTTAGGAACAGGGGCAGTACATTACACAAAATCGTAGGTGGCATGTAGGAATTCCAGTGCATTACATTAGGCTCCCTTAGAGTGCCTAGTAGTCCAGCACACAGAGTCATGGCTAGTTTATGCTACGCACACAATCGTTAATTGGTGGTTTAAATATGCGCAAGGGATATGCAATGTAGTATCATGTAGAGATGTCTGAAATTAGCCGTGTCAACTTGCAGATAGGGTTACACAATGAAAAAGTACAAGATGTATGTGGCAATTTCATGGAACATCGCAAAAAAAGGAGAGGCAGCGGTGAGCCTACACAGTGTGCTATGGTACGTCACTCCTCCATTGCAATCATCGTGACATGTTATTTGTATGTCAGTTCTATTAGCCAAGTTTCTTAGGGACAGTTATTACGACTTATCCTAAGAAAATAAGCACCTGTGAATATAAGCTCCATGTAATAAGCCAACCAGTTCTTTTCATTGCGTTTTCAGCTTATCTTTGGTATGATCACTGGAAAGTCCAGATTGCATTATATTTTTTCATTTTGCTGCCCATATGAAAATTAATTTGACTTGCAAACATCACAGATTGAACCCAGTGTAGTAATTAATATGATAGGAAAACAGACCATCACTATTTGCTCAAAATGCAAATAAAAAGATACCATCTACTTGGCACAATCTACTTTGGTCAATGTTTTCCATAGAGATCCCATTACCTAATTTAAACGAAGAACGCATGACCCGCATATAAATGAAGAACAATTATTTATTCAAATTGATGGTCCAAGTGGCTGGTTATTATCATATAGCAGCACCACCTGGAAGCATCATATAGCAGGAGCAGCAGCTCATAGCAACTCATCATACAACAGCAGCAGTGTGCAATTCATCATATACCAGCAGCAGCTCATAGCAATTCATCATATAGCAGCAGCAGGAGCAGTCCGTAGCAATTCACCATATAGCAGCAGCAGGAGCAGCTCATAGCAATTCATCATATAGCAGCAGCAGGAGCAGCTCATAGCAATTCATCATATAGCAGTAGCAGGAGCAGCTCATAGCAATTCATCATATAGCATCAGCAGGAGCAGCTTATAGCAACTCATCATATAGCAGCAACAGCAGCTCATAGCAATTCATCATATAGCAGCAGCAGCAGCTCATAGCAATTCATTATATAGCAGCAGCAGCTCATAGCAATTCATCATATAGCAGCAGCAGGAGCAGCTCATAGAAATGCATCATATAGCAGCAGCAGAAGCAGCTCATAGCAATTCACTGTATAGTGGATCAGAATAAAACTTTGGCAAAAAATCAGAGGAGATCCTCGCCTTGTTGGATGAGCTCATCCTTCAACAGCACCTCAAGGCCATGGCCTGGGAGGAGGGGAGGGGGAATAAGGTGCCTTCTGCCGTAGTGCGGCATCAGCCGTAGTTGTGCAGCGCCCGTCGGAGTAGTGCGTTGGACGAACCACAGTGCAGCAGCTGCTGGAGACCATGAGAATGAGGAGTGACGCTAGAGGGAGGAGCAGCCAGGGAGATTTGCCCCTACCCACCGGCCATGCAGCCTAGCTGGACATAGCATCATCGAGGACCAGGCCAGATGGGACCAGTGGCGACGGCTCGCTGGAGGAACCCTAGTGCTGCAGGCAGGGGATCGAGGTAGAGGGAAAGGGGAGAGGAGATGCAAGCAGGCAGGGCAATGAACGCTTGCGTGTTTGATTTTACTTGAGGGTCAGGTGTGACACGGGTGTCAGCAGTTGCATTTTGAGTGTAATATAGGCAGACAATAGTCATTTCACTATTCCCCTTCCCTTCAATTTTTAGTGAGGATCTACCCGAAACACCCCGCTCCAAAGCGAAATTAGTTAAGCCCAAGCCCATAACTCAAAAATGACTTCTTTACATCTTTTATGGCTTATTTTGACAAAAAGCCCTGAAAAGGCAGAATCGAACTAGCCCTTAACCTGCAATTCAATTGTGCTTGCAATGATGAATCACTCCTGCCTGCTATAGTGTACATTTAGGCATCATCATACATGGCATAACCTAATACATGTGCATTCCATTGTAGAATCTGGAATATGCAATGTTTATGTTAGTTCATACGTTGCACATGATGTTTAAATGCCCCTTAAATCTGGTCAGTCAAGTGATGGTCTTTAAGCCTCCTTCTTTGCTTCTTTTCTTGATATGTAAGATTTGCTCACACATCTGTTCAATTGCTTGTTTGCATCAGCCAGCCATACTAGGACTGTTTGTTTTGATTACTTGTTGTTCTTGACCTAACACTCTAACAGAGCTTGTCAACGATTTAAACACTAAGGGCTACTGTAGTGGGGCCTTGTCTAACTCATAGGTGACATAAAGGTTTGGCTGTGCACTAAAGTAGGCTCTCCAAGAGTACCTGGAGATCCAATTTGAAGGTATGCCTAGTTTTTACATAGTGCAGACATAGTAAATGCTCATTTCATTGTGTGCAAGTGCAAGAGATGCGGCATGTTTCATTATGTGGTGTTGTTTTGTTATAATCTCAACCTTTTGTGTTCACGGACTGGAAAGTATGCATATTTATCTTCCAAGGAGACGAGTAACTAGTTTGTGTCACCTTGTAGAGGGGGTGCAATGAAGATAAGATTGAGGATTTCCAAGTACAAGATGTTAGGAAGGAGCCTTGCAAGAGAAGTAGGAGCTACGCTGAGCCTCTTCAACCTGTTAAGGTAAGTCACTTTATGCAACTCAGCAGTTCAATTCCTTGTTTGTTTCAGGCATAGTTAATTTGATCTTTTCAATTGCTTTATTTGTCCTCAGTTAATGAGATGCCCAAAGAATCATGCCTGATGTTGGGTACTTGTATAACTATTAGTTGACATAATTAAAGGCCTTACCATTTAATTACTCTGCCGAAGTGTGCCTGAAGCTTTGAAGTCTATTAACCAACTATTATTGCATGCGGTTCACAATCTAGTTTATACTAGGCTAATGATTGCATAGTTTTTCTTGTTGTAGTGTGTTTGTATGAAATGTTCTGCTATTCATTATGCTCCCTAAGACTTTAATTGAGCTACAGAATGGCCAACTGCTTGATTACTTATACGCAACGTGTTGTCTAAATTTGTAACTTGTCTGTGTTTTGGATTGGGCTCCAACATCATGCTCCTCTGGTGAGCTAAGAGAGATTTCTGTATGCAGGCTGCACAGACTATCTGTTTTATAATTTTTAAAATATCACCTGCTTATGCTTCATGACGTGTAACATTATTATTAGTCATGTTTTGCCATGTAGTACAAAATAATGTCTTGCTCGCTTCACTGTTGTAACTATATTTTTGCCCTAGTCATGTATACTTACAGAAACATTTCAGGATGAAGTGACATCAACAAAAAGATCTGCGAGTAGTGCGGCATGGCCGTTACCGAATGATTATGGATTGGAATTGGAATATGTTGAAGTTCTCGAGCATAAACTAGAGGTGGCAAGACAACGTGTACATGATTGTCAACGTACAATCAACAAGTTGAGACTGGACATGCAGGTATTAGATGCAAGAGTCAAAAAATGAAACAAGACACTGAGGTAACCACAAAGGAATTGGAGCTTTTGCAGACTGAAATTTGTGCTATCTGAATCCGACCAATCCTATTTTCTGAAGAGATTATAGTTCAAATGGAGTTAAGTTGATGCGCGTCCATGATGTATGAGCTGTATTTGCCCAGTGTATGTAATTTGCCGTTTGTGTATGCTTTATTATCACCTGTGCCGAACCATAATGCCCAGTGGGTATAATCAGCTGTAATTTCTTTATTGTATATTGCAGGATTATTCTACGTTTCTATGCCTTGGTCTCTTTGTTGTATAGTGTATGTTTTTAGAGGTGATAGTATAGAGTAGGATAATTCTTTGAATATGTTATATCGTTCAAATGGGGGCCAACTCGCCCAAACGTTGTAGTGACCATGGCCCTCCACGGGCCGTACAATCCATGGGCCATGTACGGGGCGGATGATCCATGGCCTTCTATGGGTCGTCGGATCCATGGGCCTTCAATGGGCCGTCGGATCCATGGGCCTTCTATGTCTCATAGGATCCATTGGCCTTCTACGTCTCGTAGGATCCATGGGCCTTGTAAGTGTCGGTGTCAAAACCGGCGGATCTCGGGTAGGGGGTCTTGATCTGTGCGTCTTAGGCTAATGGTAACAGGAGGCAAGGGACACAATGTTTACCCAGGTTCGGGCCCTCTCGATGGAAGTAAAACCCTACTTCCTGCTTGATTGATATTGATGATATGAGTAGTACAAGAGTTTATCTACCACGAGATCATAGAGGCTAAACCCAAGAAGCTAGCCTATGATGATTATGATTCTGTCCCTAAGGACTAAAACCCTCCGGTTTATATAGACACCACAGAGGGCTAGGGCTTACATGGATTCGGTTACAAGTAAGGAAATATAATATCCGAATCGCCAAGCTTGTCTTCCACGCGAAGGAGAGTCCCGTCCGGACATGGGACGGATTCTTGAGTCTTGTATCTTCACACTCCGATAGTCCGGTCAAAGTATACAGTCTGGCTGTTCGGATACCCCCTAATCCAGGACTCCCTCAGTAGCCCCTGAACCAGGCTTCAATGACGATGAGTCCGGCGCACAGTTTTGTCCTCGACATTGCAAGGCGGGTTCCTTCTCCGAATATTCCAAAATAATTATCGAACACTTGGACAGTGTCCGGATCTGCAAGAGGATCTTCATACACCGCCGTAGAGAGAATGATATTTCATAAATATAACCTGCTGACAACTTTAGACAAAGTGACATGACACTATGGTCGGGTCATTATTCGAACCGTTTTCCCACAACCAGCCATAGCGCACATTGCGAGGCGGTTTCCTTGGCATGTCTTGTCACAGCAGAGATCATGTCCCCTTATTACGGGATTTCCATCAATACGGGTATGCGTAACCCAACCACGCAATCTATCGTGGCGCTTGGGAAATAAGCGATTCTCAACGGGAAAGTGGGGAGGCGCACCGTTCGTTGCCTCTATAAAGGATAAGGATTCCCCATTTTCACCCACGCCTTCTTCCTCCTCTGCTTATCCATTCCCACACCCTCGAGCTCCAGCGCCCTGGTTCACACTTTCTCCGCACAGCCAAACATGTCCGAAGCAGGAGGCAAGTGGGTGGCCTCCACCGTGAAGGAAGAGCATATCACGAAGCTCCGGGCGGCCGGATACTTGGCCGCAGATATCGCGCACCGGCTACCGGACGAAGGGTGGGTCACTCCAACTCCGGAACCCCATGAGAGGATTGTATTTCTCGCCCACTTCGTCCGTGGACTGGGATTTCCACTTCATCCCTTCGTCCACGGGCTCATGGTCTACTACGGGCTAGATTTCCATGATCTAGCCCCAAATTTCGTCCTCAACATCTTGGCGTTTATCGTCGTGTGCGAGGCTTTCCTCCACATCGGGCCTCACTTCGGCATGTGGCTACAAATCTTCTGCGTGAAGCCGAAGATCGTGAGTGGCCAGCAAGCGGAGTGCGGAGGCGCCATGGTGGGCAAGATGCCCAGCGTCACCTGGCTTGACGGCTCCTTCGCGGAGACCGTGAAAGGGTGGCAATCGGGATGGTTCTACATCACTGACCCATGCGACACCAACTAGGCAGCGTCCCCCGCGTTCCGATCCGGAATCCCCATGCGGCTCACCTACTGGGTAAAGAAGGGCCTGGCCTGGGGCAAACTTGCAGAGCTGACCAGACTAAAGAACTGCAAGAATAATATGAAGGACAAGAAGATCAAGCTTGTCAACGTGGTCCAGGTCATGCTTGTCTGCTGGATTCTTCCGTGCCAAAGGCTGGCTTTTAATCTGTGGGAGTTCATTCCAGCCGAACACCAGACGCTTCAAAAGCTCTACGGCATGACGCACAAGGGCGCATGGAAGGCTCTGTTCAAGGCCTCCGAAGTACCTCCTCCCACCTCCGAGGACCGTGGACTTCACGCCGCATGGCTCCCCCGTCTGGTGATTTTTCTGACTACAACCGGATGCGGTTTTTCCCAATGTACTGATGAAAGAATCTAAAGTCATTGTGTGTGTTCGATCAGGAGTATGTGGAGACGGCGGAGCGGATTAACTGTCTGGCTCCACTACCAGAAGGTCCAGCAGATTCTCTCCTGATGGAGATGTTAGTCCCGGTGCCCTACAAGGCACCGGAGAAGAAGGCCGAAAAGAAGGCCCCGGGGACTAGGAAGGGTCTCCGGCGTAAGGTTGTACCGGACGCCTCGTCCGAAGACAACGAGGCACACTCCTCCCCCGAAGGGTAGTAAGAAGAGGAAGGGGCCGCCCCATCCGGAGAGGACGGGGGGCCCAAGAAGGCAGGCCAGGGGACCGAGAAGGGTCCCCGACGCATGGCCGTCATACCCTCGTCGTCTGAAGACGACGAGGCAGATTCCTAACATGGAGGCAGGGGAAACACGAAGAAACTCTGCCTCCCCGCACTGGGGGGAGAAGAAGAGGAAAGCCGCCCAGAGGGGGAGGCTAGGACGCCCAAGAAGGGAAAGGTGTCCCTTCCGAATTACTCCACCACTGCCGCATATAGCGAGGAGGAGTGGCTACCCAGGGGGAAGCCGCTAGTAAGATCGTAAGTATCCGCACTCTATTGTATTTTAGTGCGACTTCGCTTCATAGTCTTGTTATAACGCCGAACATATATGCACTCCGGCTAGGGTCCATCCCGAGGTATCATCTTCGGATGGGTCCTTGAGTGATTCAGCGATGAATTCGCTCCCGACGGCCACTACTCCTCGGCCTGCGGACGACACAGAGGTGTTGTCCCAAAGGCTCCCAGAGCAGGGGGAGGTAACTCTGGAGACGCCTCAAGGCGGGATTCCCGATGCCGGGCCCACGGGGTATAAGATCCCTGTGGATCGTGCCGACGAGAGCCGCAGCAAGCCGGGCTCTCAGCCGGATTCCATGTCGGAACCTTCGATGGTTCCGGCTTCGGGCAGGCGGCCCCTCGCTAGGGAGGGCGAGCCGTCCGTGCCGATGACTTCCGTTACGCCAGACGCGTCGGATAGTCTGCTGGAAGCGCTTCGCGGCGCTTCCATGGATGAAGAGGACCATGCTCTTATGAGTGCGGTGATCCAGAAGGTTTTGTCTGCCAAGAGCAGACTAACCGAATCCTGCACAAGCCTCCTGACAGGCTTTGAGGTAAGTAATAAAAATGTGTGAAATTATCACCCGATAGGCAGTAGCCCCTGATACTCTGTTTGGTGTTCGGGACGAAAAGCCAGACGGAGGGTCAATTATAATTCGGAGGAGTCTAATAGTAGGTGTGCATGTGAATAAGCAGGCTGTGCTGCTTGCCGCTCCTGTCCGCACAACCGAGGTCGCCGGACTTAAACGTGACCTGGAGCAGGCACAGGGAGAGCTCGGCCTTACGAAGAGGCAGCTCGAAGAGAACAAAGGTGAGTGATACCCCGTCCGCATATCATAAAAAATAGACAAAATTGGTTATTCTAACAACAAAGCGTCGTGACTTTGTAACAGGGGCCACCACCGAGGTGGCGTCTCTAAAGAAAGCGTTGTCCGAGGCCGAAGACAAGGCGGCCCTGGAGGGCAAGGAGCACGAAAAGCAAGATGCTAGAGTGGGCGAGGTGCAGCAAGAGCTCCAGGATCTCGGCAAGAAGTTCGAGTCCTTGGAGCATGATCTCAAGATGAAAGAGTCTGAGCTTGCGAAGGCCCTTGCGAGTGTGAAAGATAAGGCCGAAGCCAAAAAGGCACAGCAGGAAATCCAGGCGTCCGAGAAGATAGCGGCGGGTAAGACATTCTTTATGCAAAGCAACCATGTGGAGGAGACATTTCTTTTACTTACCCAGATTTGGAGCTCTCTAGGGGCATTCGCAGATCTGCCAGGCAGCGTATCTGATGCTGCCGATTTCTACCGTGCCGAGGAGGGGAGCTCAATAGAGAAGCTGTTCTGGTCCCAGTATGCTGGAGACGAACACCTGGTGCCTCTGAGTGACCAGCTGAAGCAGTTGGTGGAACTCCACAGGGCGGCCGGAGTGGCTATGAAAACTTTCATAGTCCGGATGTGGCCTAGTGAGCCCTTGCCTGCCAGCTACTTCGGCCTGAAAAAGCGGATGGTAAATGCCTGTCCGCGGCTGGAGGTGATCAAGCGGTCCGTTTGCATTGAGGGTGCCCATTGGGCCTTTGCCCGTGCGAAGGTGCATTGGGGCAAGCTGGCTGCGTAGAAGCTGGTGAAGGACAGGCCACTAGAGGGCAAGGCGCATCGCTGTCCCGAGAAATATTATGATGGCATGATGAAAGGCGCTCGTCTCGTGGCCGATGAATGTACCAAGGACATGATCCTTGAGTAAATGTACTTCTGTCATTGTTGTAATATAAAGACGAAGTTACTTGCGCTATATAGCGCTTTTTGATTGATATTACCTTATGTGCGGCTGTTTATAAAATTCTAAAAGTAGGCCAGTCGTCGGCTTCCGCCCCCACGTAACTAGTACCGGGGTGTTCCTGGAAAAACCCGGACACTCTTTATCCAAATTTTTGGTCCCTTAAGGAGGTATCTGGCGCAGCGAACAAGGCAATCGGACTATGCGGCTTTATAACTTTCACTTAGCCATAGAAGTCTACAATTTTAAATTTCGGCGAAGCCCCTAGAATTTGGAAAGCCGAATTGGGGCGTTATATACGCCTAAATCGGACGAAGCCAATTCCTCGCCTAAAGCGGAAAAAATCTTTAAGGATTTTAAGACCTCTCGAACAGCGACCAGCTCTCGCCGCAACGTGCCAGTCAGTTTTCGGCTTTCTCTACTGAGGTGCTCGTCCGGAAGAACCGGGACACAATTGCAGTAGTTCTCCCTGCGCTACCTTGGCCGATATAACAGAACGTAAGGTACCAAAACAAGGGAGCCGGGCAAACCCAACTATTGACCCAAGACATGATTCGGAGCGGATGCATATAGTGCTATAAGTTTGGGGTGTCGCACTGTTAAATGTGTTCGGACTTGTCTTGCCGTATTATGGGGCGCCATAAGAAGCCCCTAGCAAACTGAATGTACCAAGGTGTACGGATGCAATATTAAATAAACATTTATAGAAAAAATGTGCAAATAGGAATAATAAGCTGACGCTATATATTATCTCCCATTGATGAATAATATGTTTAGGCGTATGTTTACAATGAGTGCGGTTAAGCAGAAGTAAATAGGACTATTTAACATGTCCTATCCAAGGGTGGGCTGCACGTAGGTATATAAAACAGGTATAACAATCCTGAACAGATTCCACCTCGGTATTTCTTTTGTGCGCAAAGCCTGTTGTCTCCTTGGTTTTCTCTCCTGTGTAAGTCCGACAATCCGGCTCTTCTGAAGAGGCTGCCCTAAAGCAGTGTCCTGAAAGATAAAAAGGGGGGTTATTAAAGTATGTTGCGGTTATACCGCACTGTTGACTGAGTCACTGTTGCGCCTCCGCCTATGCCCATGGTATTTTGAGTGCGTAATTGTGTACGCGTGGCACGAATGCTGCTTTGATGGGGCTTGAGCGGAGGCCGGACTGCTAGTCGCACTCTTGGCGTGCCTGGCGATCCTGTTGCTGGGTGCTCCGGACTCACTTGACGGTGTTCGAGGTTGTCGTTGCCGGATTCGTGGTTTGTCGGAGAAGGCCGCATTGTACTTCCACCGCGAGGGCTGCAGTATGTTCTTCTGTACGGAGAGAGCGGTCCATGTTTTTGTTGACTGTTATAACCCCGCGAGGTCCTGGCATCTTGAGCTTGAGGTATGCATAGTGTGGTACCGCATTGAATCTATTGAATGCGGTTCGTCCAAGCAGTGCGTGGTAACCATTACGGAAAGGGACGATATCAAAGATTAACTCTTTGCTTCGAAAGTTATCTGGAGATCCGAAGACCACTTCCAAGGTCATAGAGCCCGTCCAACAGGCCTCTACTCCTGGAATTACACCTTTAAAGGTGGTTTTGGTGGGCTTGATCCTTGAAGGGTCGATGCCCATTTTGTGCATTGTGTCCTGATAAAGCAGGTTCAGGCTGCTGCCGCCGTCCATAAGGACTCGCGTGAGGTGGAATCCGTCGATGATTGGGTCTAGGACCAATGCGGCTAAACCGCCGTGACGGATGCTGGTAGGGTGATCCCTACGATCAAAGGTGATCGGACAGGCTGACCATGGGCTGAATTTTGGGGCAACTGGCTCCATCGCATAGACGTCCCGTAGTGCTCGCTTCCGTTCCCGTTTGGGAATGTGGGTGGCGTAGATCATGTTGACCGTCTTTACCTGAGGGGGAAACTTCTTCTGTCCCCCTGTGTTCGGACGCCGGGGTTCCTCGTCATCGTTGCTGCGCAGCCCCTTATCCTTGTTTTTGGCGTTTATTTTACCGGCCTGTTTGAACACCCAGCAGTCTCTATTAGTGTGGTTTGCTGGCTTGTCAGGGGTGACATGAATTTGGCACGAGCGTTCCAGTATGCGCCAGACTGGACGGTCCCTGATTATTTCTTTTGAACGGCTTTTTCCGCTAACCAGATTTGGATTCGCTGAATCCGTCGTTGACTGCCGTGTCTTCAGTGTTGTCTCTATTCTTCCAGTGCTTATGTATGTTGCGCTGTGGCTTGCCGTTATTGTCACGGACTTCCGAGGTGCCGGAATGTGGCGTAGTGCTGCTGCGAGCCAACCAGCTGTCCTCGCCCGCGCAAAAGCGGGTCATCAGTGTCGTGAGGGCCGTCATGGACTTTCGTTTTTCCTGGCCGAGGTGTCGGGCGAGCCACTCGTCACGGATATTATGCTTAAAGGCCACCAAGGCTTCGGCGTCCGGACAGTCGACTATTTGGTTCTTTTTAGTTAGGAACCGAGTCCGGAATTTCCTGGCTGACTCTCCGGGCTTTTGAGTAATGTGGCTCAAGTCATCGGCGTCCGGTGGTCGCATGTATGTGCCCTAGAAGTTGTCGAGGAACACGTCTTCCAGGTTTTCCCAGCTGCCAATGGAATTTGCCGACAGGCTGTTTAGCCAATGCCGGGCAGGTCCTTTGAGCTTAAGGGGAAGATATTTGATGGCGTGTAGATTGTCTCCGTGGGCCATGTGAATGTGGAGAAGGAAGTCTTCGATCCATACTGCGGGGTCTGTTGTGCCATCGTATAACTCGATGTTTACGGGTTTGAACCCTTCTAGGAATTCATGATCCATCACTTCGTCAGTGAAGCAGAGGGGGTGTGCGGCGCCTCTATGCCGGGCTATGCGGCTACGTAGTTCGAATGAGTCTGGGTGGCTGTATTCGGCCCGGCCGGTCTTGTTCATAGTGTATCCGGCGTGACGATCATCGTCGCGTGTTGGGGCGCGCCCCCACGATCCGTATATCGATCTTGGTTGTCCTGCCTTGTTTTCCAGTATATCTTGCAGGTCTTGCCTATTGCCCCGTGCCGTAGTGTATTGGCGTGGGGGTGCGGGCTGGTATTTGGGCTGGTATGCCGTTTTATCCCGGCCACGAGGTGGCCGGTCAGCCGTCTAGCGCTCGAGTCCGTATTCCTCATCTGCCAGGACTTCGGTCCATTTGTCTGTTAGCAGGTCTTGATCAGCTTGGAGCTGCTGCTACTTCTTTTTTAGGCTCCTCGCGGTGGCCTTAAGCCAGCGCTTGAAGCGCTCCTGCTCCACGGGGTCCTCGGGCACGCCGAACTCATCGTCACTGAGGCTAATCTCATCTTTGGAGGGGGCATTTAGTTGTCCTCCTCCGGATATCTATCCGTCGCCTGTTCGTCTAGGCTGACCTGCCTGTCTTCCTGCTCGGCCTGCTCGAAGGTAGGCTGGTCAGGGTTTTATTCATCTTCGGCACCATCCGGATTGTTTTCGTCTCCTGTGCCTGTATTGTTGTGGCGGGGCTTGGAGCGGCACCGACGACGCCCATGCTTTGCTTTCTTCCCTGAGGGGTTATCCTCCGTTGCCTCATCGCCATTGGTTTCCTTCGGAGTGTCCACCACATATATATCATATGAGGAGGTGGCTGTCCACCGCCCCGTGAGTGGTGGTTCCTGTTCTTCTCCTGCATTGTCGTCCATACCGTTGATGTCTTTGGAGTCGAAGTCAAGCACGTCGGTTAAATCATCGACCGTGGCAATGAATTGGGTGGTGGGTGGGCAACGAATTCCTTCATCGTCCGCTTCCCACTCGAGCCGGACATAGTTCGGCCAAGAGTCTCCTAACAAAGAGAGAGACTTTAACAAGTTTAGCATGTCGCCAAAGGGCGAGTGCTGGAAGATATCTGCAGTGGTGAACTCCATTACCGGAGCCCAACTAGATTCGGCGGGCTCGGGAGCATGCGGACAGGAACCTACAGCTGGATACGAGTCCGGGGGTCCGGTGTCACAGGCTTCTTTGGGGGTGAGGCCTGTGTTCGGCTCTACCACCGATGGGTGTGCGGCCTGCGGAGCGGGGTCCATCCACCTGTCCTCAGGCAACACAATCTACTCCAGAGTTAGGTCTGGGGCTCCTGCAGGGGTGATATCCCGAGCATTGTCCGACATCAGGTCTAAGCCGCGCTCATCGTGATTGTCCAGCGCTCCTGGCGCAGACCCGAACCCGTCGAAGATCAAGTCTCCGCGAATATCGGCCGTGTAGTTCAGGTTTCCAAACCTGGCGTGGTGGCCAGGGGCATAGCTGTCGATCTGCTCCAATTGGCCAAGCGAATTGGCCCGCGGTGCAAAGCCGCCGAACACGAAGATCTGTCCGGGGAGAAAAGTCTCACCCTGGACCGTGTTGTTAACGATTGAAGGAGCCATCAAGCCTTGTAGCGATGACACACAGGAACTCTCAATGAAAGCACCAATGTCGGTGTCAAAACCGGCAGATCTCGGGTAGGGGGTCCCGATCTGTGCGTCTTAGGGCCCGTTCGGAAGTCCGCTGGCTTCTCCGAAAGCCAGCTTCTCGTGCGAGCTAGTGCTAGCTGGCTTCTCACGGGAGCCAGCGAGCGTTCGGCAGCGACTCGGTAAACTATAGCGAGAGAAAAACGATTCGAATGGGGCATAGGGATAGGAAAACGGTTCACTGGGTGGGCTGTAGCACTTCGGGATGGCATGGAATGTAATATCCAGCAACTCCCGCTTCTCCAGAATCTAGGAGCTGGGGCGGGGCTGCTTCCAGAAATTGCACTGGAGCCGAGTCAGATTCCAGGAGCCAGATTCCAGGAGCCGGGTCGTTCGACTGGCTTCTCGCCAGCTTCTCGAGAAGTTGGATCGTGGAGGAGATCCGAACGGGCTCTTAAGCTAATGGTAACAGGAGACAAGGGACACAATGTTTACCCAGGTTCGGGCCCTCTCGATGGAGGTAAAACCCTACTTCCTGCTTGATTGATATTGATGATATGAGTAGTACAAGAGTTGATCTACCACGAGATTGTAGAGGCTAAACCCTAGAAGCTAGCCTATGATGATTATGATTCTGTCCCTAAGGACTAAAACCCTCCGGTTTATATAGACACCGGAGAGGGCTAGGGTTTACATGGAGTCGGTTACAAGGAAGGAAATATAATATCCGGATCGCCAAGCTTGTCTTCCACGCGAAGGAGAGTCCCATCCGGACACGGGACGGATTCTTGAGTCTTGTATCTTCACGCTCCGATAGTCCGGTCAAAGTATACAGTCTGGCTGTCTGGATACCCCCTAATCCAAGACTCCCTCAGTAAGGGCCGACTCATCTATGGGCCTTGTACGGGCCTTTAATGGGCCTTAGACGGGCTAGAGTGGAAATCGTATGTTTTATGGGCTGACCATAATGGGCCGTTAATAGGCCGTATTTAGTGATGCTATGAAAATGGCCCAACAGATTAACGGTCCACAAACGGGTCGACTGTAACGACGGGCTGAATTTGGCCCACTAGCAGAAAATGACAATAACGGGCCGTAAGTAACCGAATGCTGCAAATGAGCCCAAGAATAAATGGGCCCTCAGAAGGCCGAAAGATAACTTGGGTTGGAAATGGCCCAATGGAATAATGGGCCATTAATGGGTAGAAAGTGAAGCATTGTTCATTACGGGCCAGTTTCACCACGAGCTCTTAATGGGCCAAGAGTTACAAAGGGACTCATATGGGCCGAAAGAAGTCATGGGCCACACATGGGTCGGAAGTTAAAACGGGCTGGAATCATATTGGACGGCCCAGATGACACTACTGGGCCTAATTCAGAGAGGTCGTAACGGGCCCTGGGTTAGCGGGTTGTAAATGGGCTATATGCGAACAGACCGTTAACAGGCTTTCCATGGGCCGACCTTCCACCTTTTGACCAAGTCAAACGGGCCGGCCTTGTCACAGGAATGGGCCTCTGTTGGGCCGTGCCACGTGTCGCCAGATCATAGGCGCCTTCGGTCCAATGAGTGGATGACATCTATCCCAACGGTGAGCCGACACGTGTTTCCTCTAGCCAATGATGATTTTACATGTGGAAAACTCCCATTGGTCGGGGCTGTTAACGGGTTATCGGATCCAAAACCGGACCCGATAGCTTAACGGCGTTCCGTTATGGTGGATGCCACGTGTCGGTCACCCTTGACTAAAGCACTTCTGAGACGCGCGATTTACCGTCATGGAAGTGGACACTTCCATGATGATAATTTTGGTAATGTCATGGAACACTTCTATGAAAGCACAGGTATGACTATCTTGATTTTGTCATAAAATCATCATGGATGTACATGCATGACAAAAAATGCGACCTACTATGACAAACACGTATCATCACAGAAGTGTATTTTTTGTAGTGTAGTGCCGTATCGCCCTAGGTTGTAACTATCACATGATGATTATCATCCAACAAATCGCCGATCCAATGCCTATGTCTCTCATATTGTTCTTGCTAAATTACTTCTGCTATTGTTACTGTTGCAACTGCTACAAAATCATTGCTATCTCTATTACCGTTAATGTTGTTGTTGCTGCTACTATCAAAACTATCATACTACTTTGCTATTGATCACTTTGCTGCAGATAATTAATATCCAAGTGTGGTTAAATTGACAACTCAGCTGCTAATACTTACAATTATTCTTTAGCTCCCCTTGTGTCGAATCAATAAATTTGGGTTGAATACTCTACCCTCGAACACTATTGTGATCCCCTATATTTGTGGGTTATCAGTCGGCGACCTGCTCAAGGCACACCACCGCATCCTCATGCATGACATTCAGAAGTGACACTGTGTGACACCTAGTCAAGAAACAAACTTGAAAGGAAAATAAAATCCACAATAAGAAGCAAGGCTTATATTTGGCGGCGACCTCCAACCCTTGGACCTTCATTTCCAGCTGCTTCGAGTGGAGGTCGGCATCAGCCAGGGCCTCAGATAGCCGATATGTTTTGGCATCATTTTGCGTAATCATGCCTGCCTGCTCTTGCAGCTCCTTCTCCTAGGTAGCAAGAGCACCTTCAAGCTCAGCCACCTTGCGCCGGTACTCCGGAAGCTCACCACCGGCAATGCTCAGAGAGGTATAAAGCTCGCCACACAATTTCTACCCCTCCTGCAGCTTTTTCCGCGGGTTGTTGACCTCTTCTGTGGCTAAACCAGGAGACCCACGCACACAACAAATAAGAATGGGCCATCTTTTTTGGTGAATATGCAGCGTATCATTTCATTGGTAGGTACGGAAGGAGAGTTGTTTGCACAAGTGGCATCCTCACAGACGTACACTAATAGGCGTCTCAGAGGGTGCATCGAGCAGGGGGGAGGATGCCCAGCCTCGATACAGATGTTCAGGTTACAAGAATGGTTGCAGCTAAACCATTGGCGCGGGCCTTGGCTCAGAGGCAAGCATCTTCTTTGATGGTTAGCATGAGATCTTCGGTGGAGGGTTGGAGGCCGTCGAAGATGACAGCGTTGCGATGCTTCCAGATGGCCCAAGCAGTCAATCCGATGATGGAGTTGAGTCCTTTATGCAGGCCGCTCAATGAAGTTTTGGCCGGTAGAGACCACCAAGCGAAGAAGGTCATCGTGCCATCCATGGGTTGGGTGGTGAGCCGGTACTATGAGAGGATTTTATGCAAGGTGATCCGGGCAAACACACAACTAGATAGTAGGTGATCTATCGATTTCGTCTCCTGGGAGCAGAGGATGCAGGTAGGGTCTTGGATGAGGCCGTGGCATGCGCCGCGCTCTGCCGTCCAACATCGGTCCAAGGATTCTAGCCAGAGAAAGACCTTGTTGTTGAGAGGGGCCCAACTCTTCCAAATAAGCTTCCAGCAAGGCGGGGTGGTGGACCCGTGGAAAAGGGCCTGGTAGCAAGACTTGGCAGAGTAGGTGCCATTCGTCGTCCACCTCCAAGAGATACAATCAGGTGTGGGGGTTGGGGTTACGCCATGGAGCTTGCGCTAAAGACTGTACTCGAGGACCTCCGGGAGCCCAAGCGTGTCGTAGATGTCTGATACGTCTCCAACGTATCTACAACTTTTGCTTATTCCATGCTGTTATATTATCATTCTTGGATGTTTTACAATCATTTTATAGCAACTTTATATCATTTCTTGGGACTAACCTATTGACATAGTGCCCAGCGCCAGTTGCTGTTTTTTGTTTCGCAGAAAATCAATACCAAATGGAGTCCAAACACATCGAAACTTTTTGGAGATTTTGTCTAGACTAGAAGACACCTGTTTGGCCAAAGAAGTACCAGAGGGGGGCTCTGAGGGGAGCACAACCCACCTGGGTGCACCCCCGCACTGCCTCTTTACTCTATAAATACTTAGAAAATCCAAAAACCCTAGGGGAGTCGACGAAACACAATTCCAGCAGCCGTAAGTTCCAGAACCACCAGATCCAATCTAGACACCATCACGGAGGGGTTCATCATCCTCATTGGTGCCGCTCTGATGATGCGTGAGTAGTTCATTGTAGACCTATGGGTCCGTAGTTAGTAGCTAGATGGCTTCCTCTCTCTCTTTTGATTCTCAATACAATGGTCTCTTGGAGATCTATTTGATGTAACTCTTTTTCCGGTGTGTATGTTGGGATCCGACAAACTTTGAGTTTATGATCAGATCTATTTATCATGAAAGTTATTTGAGTCTTATTTTGATCTCTTATATGCATGATTACTTATAGCCTTGCATTTCTTCTTCGAATATTTGGTATAGTTAGGCCGACTAGATCGATTTTTCTTTCCATGGGAAGAGGTGCTTTGTGATGGGTTTGGTTGTCCGGTGTTCTTTCCCACTGACAGAAGGGGCAGCAAGACACATATTGATCGTTGCCATTCAGGTAACAAGATGGGGTATATTCCTACATGAATATATCTTGTCTACATCATGTCATCGTTCTTATTGCATTACTCTGTTTCTCCATGAACTTAATACACTAGATGCATGCTAGATAGCGGTCGATGTGGGGAGTAATAGTAATAGATGCAGGCAGGAGTCTGTCTACTAATCTTGGACGTGATGCCTATATAATGATCATTGTCTGGATATCGTCATAATTATTTGAAGTTCTATCAATTGCCCAACAGTAATTTGTTTACCCGCCATATGCTATTTTTCTCGAGAGAAACAACTAGTGAAATCTACGGCCTCGGGTCTATTATTCATCATATTTTCTTTTCGATCTATTATTTGCCACTTTTATATTCAGATCTATATTTCCAAAACCCAAAACTACCTTGCTGCACTTTTTATTATCTATTTTATTTCACGTTTTATCGAGATCTATTTATCCAATCTACCACAAATTTATCTATCTTTTTACCGTGGAGGGATTGACAGCCCCTCTTACGTGTCGGGTTGCAAGTATGTGTTCTTTGTGTGCAGGTATCGTTTACATAATGTTGCTTGGTTCTCCTACTAGATTAATACCTTGGTTTCCTAACTAAGGGAAATACCTACCGTAGATGTGCTGCATCATCCCTTCCTCTTTGGGGAAATACCAACGTAGTTCAAGCGACATCAAAAGGAATTTCTGGTGCCGTTGCCGGGGAGACATCATCAACATCTATCAGGTTCCTAATCACAAATCTCTTGCAATTTACATTATTTTCCATTTACCTCTCGTTTTCATCTCCCCCACTTAACAAAAATTTGTCATTTTATTCATCCTCTTTTTCGTTCGTCGTTTTCTCGTCAGATCTGTTTTCGTGTGCAATTTTGTTTTTGTCATTATAAATAGTTCTTCCTCTATTGTGTGCACCCCCAAGAATGAGTTCCTTAATTTTAAACAAAGGGGAGGGGAGAATTTAGAAGATGCTTTGTATAGGATTTGCAATGCTCATAATAGATATATTCTTAAGCAATCTACCGTTGTTCTTCTTCATTGTTTTTATTTGAGCATGACTACGTGGTATAGATTCGTCCTTGATATGATTATCGGTGGGAATCTCTTGATGTGTCCTTATCTAGATTCTTTTAATGGTATGGGAAATTTATTGGGTTCACCACCTCTTATGATTAATGAAACAACTTTAACTCTCGAGCATGTTATGGAAAGGCTAGATGCTATTGAAAAGAAAATGCTCACTATAGAAAATAATGAAAAAATAGATAAGAGGATGCATAATCTTGCTAATAAAATTGGGTCAAAAGCTGGAGATGCTCTTAAAGTACTAAAAGAAAAAGAACCCGCGTTCAACGAGAGAATAAAGGAGAGCCCCGCTAGAATTGATAAGTTGGAAGAAATTTTTAGTAATCTAAGCACGGTTTTTTCTTCCACTAAAATTATGATAAAACTCCAGTAAAAATTGGCAAGATTACTCAAGTCACCAAAAGCAAGGGTGCAACTTCTAATAGTAACAAAGAAGATCTTAATATGATTAGTATTCACCCAGATTTTATTGAAGTGATAAAAGACCCTATTTGCAAGAATGAATTCTTCAAACTAATTCCTAGAAGTATTGTTATTGAAAATTTGTATGCTAAATCTTTGGAGAATTCTAAGTATTTGGTTGAGGAGTTGGACACTAAATATGATAATACTTAAATCCATGATTTATGCCTAGCTAGGGGCGTAAAACGATAGCACTTGTTGGGAAGCAACCCAATGAACAAAATTTATTTTTGCCTTTATCTTTCTGTTCTTGAGTGTGCACAATTATTCCTCTGTTATGATTGTGTTTTTTATGTTTTAATTAGTGTTTGGTACAAGCAAAGCCTTTGGGATCAGGTTGGGTGATGTTGATTTGATCTTGTTAAAAAACAGAAACTTTTGCGTCCAGTAAAATAATTTTGGAAAATACAGAAGCGACGTAAAATTCTGAATTTTTTACACAAGATTGATATACAAATTTCCTACATTTTCCTAATTTTTAAGAATTTTTGGTGTTAAAAAAGTATAGGAAGTTTTCAGATTGCTACAAACTATTCTGTTTTTGACAGATTCTATTTTCGTTGTATTGTGTGCTTATTTTGATGAATCTATGGGTTGTATCAGGGGTATGAGCCATAGCAAAGGTGGAATACGGTAGAACTAATGCAATAATAAAATATGAATGGGTTTACAACAGTACTTAGAGTGGTGATTTGCTTTGTTATACTAACGGGTCTCATGAAGGTTTTGTTAAGTTTTGTGTGATTTAAGTTTTCAACTTTTGGTGAAATCACGATGGATGAAGGAATAAGGAGTAAGAAGAGCCTAAGCTTGGGGATGCCCATGGCAGCCCAAGGTAATATTCAAGGAGAAACAAGCAACTAAGCTTGGGTATGCCCCGAGTAGCACCCCATCTTTCTTCTAACGACCATCGATATTTTACTAGTCACATATCATGAGTTTTGCTTGGAGCGTCTTGTATTATATTAGTCTTTGCTTGTTTTTCTTTTTGCTTTGTGTCAAGTATCCTTGCTGAACACACCTATTTTAGAGAGCCAAAATTATGCTATTATTTGTTAGAATTGCTCTATGTGCTTCACTTAAAAAAATTAGCTATGGAATTGCTCTAGTGCTTCACTTATATCTCACGGTGTGCTTTAATGTTTTTGAAGAAATGCTCTCATGCTTCACTTAGATTTATTTGAGATTTAGTAATTTTTGAAGAAATTCTCTCATGCTTCACTTATATTATTTTGAGATATGGAAAAAATTATGCTCGTATTCTTCACTTAGATTTGTGAGATATCAAAAGCAACATATGAAACTAGTCCCAAAGTGATAGATATTCAAGAGGGATATAATAAAAACTTTCATGAAGATCATTGGAGAGAATAAACTTAATTCTTTGTAATAGTTTTTTGATATGATGATAGTGATATGTGAGTCATATTGATGAGTAATATGTGATCTCTAATTTTCAAAATGAATTTCCTTTTTGTGTGCTTGTACCGCTCATGAAACGGTAGAGGTGGCTGATATTTTTCCATGCTAGATGTGTTATTCTCAAGATGAGTGTTTATTCACTTGTCATTTCACAAGAGTACGGCAAAGGTATTAGGGATGCCCATTCCCGAAATGAAAAAATGAATTTATTTTACATTGTCAAATAATAAATTCCTTGGAAAGTGTTGGTATGGACGGCACCCGTGGATATGGCTAGCCGTGGAATGTGAAAGTATGGTGGAAAAAGGAAGAAAATTTATTTTCTGATTGGGAACCGCTTATGATATATCTAGCATGGATAGTATTGGGAACTACTCGACCGTTTTAGTTGACTAGAAAAGCATGCCACCCAAAATGTTTTATCTCTCTATTTTTCTCTCTGAGCTCTGGCACCTCTACAAATCGCTACTTCCCTCTGTGAAGGGCCTATCTATTTACTTTATGAAATTTTTTATTTTTATTTTAGTCTCCATATTCTCTTATAAAGCACCAACTAAGGGGCACTATGATCGTACTTGAGCGTTGGGTGTAGCTAATATGCGGGTGTGTTTCATGAATGGATCAATGACTAAGCATAATGGGCTAGGGATAACTTGATTTAGTGTTGATATTTTGAAAGACATGGTTGCTTGTTGATATGCTTGATTATTGAAATCTTCATGTCAAAACTAAACTATTGCTTTGAATCATATAAAAGTCCAAATGTCCATGCTACAAATAAAAAAATATGTGATGAACATGTTAGGCAGCATTCCACATCAAAATTTATGTTTTTATCATTTACCTACTCAAGGACGAGTAGAATTAAGCTTGGGGATGTTGATACGTCTCCAACATATCTATAATTTTTACTTGTTCCATGTTGTTATATTATCATTCTTGGATGTTTTACAATCATTTTATAGCAACTTTATATCATTTTTTGGGACTAACCTATTGACATAGTGCCCAGTGCCAGTTGCTGTTTTTTCCTTGTTTTTTACTTCATAGAAAATCAATACCAAACGGAGTCCAAACGCAGCAAAACTTTTTTGGAGATTTTTTCTAGACCAGAAGACACATGTTGGGCCAAAGAAGTGCCAGAGGGGGGCTCTGAGGGGAGCACAACCCACCTAGCGCGCCTGGGGGCCTAGGCGTGCCCTGGTGGGTTGTGCCCACCTCGGTCGCCTCCCGCACAGCCTCTTTGCTCAATAAATACCCCCAAAATCCAAAAACCCTAGGGGAGTCGATGAAACACAATTCCAGCCGCCGCAAATTCCGGAACCACCAGATCCAATCTAGACACCATCATGGTGGGGTTCATCATCCTCATTGGTGCCTCTCCGGTGATACATGAGTAGTTTGTTGTATACCTGCGGGTCCGCAGTGAGTAGCCAGATGGCTTCCTCTCTCTCTTTTGATTCTCAATACAATGGTCTCTTGCAGATCTATTTGATGTAACTCTTTTTGGGGTGTGTTTGTTGGGATCCGACGAACTTTGAGTTTATAATCAGATCTATTTTATCCATGAAAGTTATTTGAGTCTTATTTTGATCTCTTATATGCATGATTACTTATAGCCTCGTATTTCTTCTTCGAATCTTTGGTTTAGTTAGGCCTACTAGATCGATTTTTCTTGCCATGGGAAGAGGTGCATTGTGATGGGTTCGGTCGTGCGGTGTTCTTTCCCAGTCACAGAAGGGGCAGCAAGACACGTATAGATCATTGCCATTCAAGATAACAAGATTGGGTCTATTCCTACAAGAATAGATCTTGTCTACATCATGTCATCGTTCTTATTGCGTTACTCTGCTTCTCCATGAACTTAATACACTGGATGCATGCTGGATAGCGGCGATGTGGGGAGTAATAGTAGTAGATGCATGCATGAGTCAGTCTACTAATCTTGGACGTGATGCCTATATAATGATCATTGCCTGGATATTGTCATAATTATTTGAAGTTCCATCAATTGCCCAACAGTAATTTGTTTACCCACCATATGCTATTTTTCTCGAGAGAAGCCACTAGCGAAATCTATGGCCCTCGGGTCTATTCTTCATTATATTTGCTTTCCGATCTATTATTTGCCACTTTTATTTTCAGATCTATATTTCCAAAAACCCAAAAATACCTTGCTGCACTTTTTTATTATTTATTTTATTTTGCAGTTTATCGAGATCTATTTATCCAATCTACCACAAATTTATCTATCTTTTTACCATGGAGGGATTGACAACCCCTCTTACGTGTCGGGTTGCAAGTATTTGTTCTTTGTGTGCAGGTACCATTTACATAGTGTTGCTTGGTTCTCCTACTGGATTGATACCTTGGTTTCATAAATAAGGGAAATACATACCGTAGTTGTGCTGTATCATCCCTTCCTCTTTGGGGAAATACCGGCGTAGTTAAAGTGACATTAATGTCGCGGATCCAGGCCTACTGCGTGAGGCCCTTGTAGACCATGGTGCGGTGCCGGCACCAGCGGGGACGAGGGAAAGGAGGTCGGGTCGATATCGGAGATGGCCTGCCCGTCGAGCCAGGGGTCACTCCAGAATAGGCAGGTTCTCCCATCTCCAAGGTGCCAGGATGTGGAGGCACGGAAGAAACGGCTAGCCACATCGTTGATGGGGAGCTGAAGGTGGTGTCATGGGCGCGAGGGGTTGGTGGCCTTGAGCCAGTGCTAGCAGCAACGCAGCGAGATGCTAGTGAGGTATAAGTCTCGCACATCGAGGCCGCCTCATTCAAATGGGCGGCAGACGCGCGGCCAATTTACAAGATAGATGTCCGACCTGGCATCGCGCCTGCCATGCCATAGGAAATCATGGATGACATGTCTGATCTTCTTGAGGATTGTCGGGTTGATTGCAATGGCCATGAGGATATGCATGGGCATGCGGTGAGCACGTGGCGCACTAGATAAAGGCGCTCTCCACGAGATAGGAGCGTAGGTTTCCAAGTGGCAAGCTTTTGCGTGAGCTTGTCCACATGCGGTAGCAACATGGAGGAGGGCATTTTGCGCATGGACAAAGGGAGGCCCAAGTACACCCGGGGGAAAGAGGTGACTGCATAGGCGAGCATGGAGTTGATAGTCGTGGTCACCTCGTCGCCACAGCGGGTGGGGTGGCCGAACACTTGAGGAAGTTAGTGCAGAGACCCGAGGCATCACCGAAGATCCGGAGCAACTCACAAATACTGGCGAGCTCGATGGTGGTTGGGTGGCAGAATACAACCACATCGTTGACGTACAGGGAGATGCTGGACGCGGCATGCCGGGTGGTCATCCGTTGTAGCATTCCCGCGCGGACTGCATGCTGTAGCAACAAGTTCAGAGTGTCGATCATGATCGCAAAGAGAAGCGGGGAGATGGGGTCGCCCTAATGAAGACCGCACGCATGATCCACTGGAGGGTTGGGGTTGTCGTTGATGAGAACACGCATGGACACTATGGAGATGAGGATGCACACCCATTCGCACCAGCAATGCCCGAAGCCGAGGTGTCATAGGACTTGCAGGAGGAAGGGCCAGGAGACCATGTTGAATGCCTTCGCTATTTCAAGCTTGACGAGGATTCGCGGGGCCTTTAGGTTGTGGAGTAGGCGCACCATTTGCTGGACCAGAAGGAAGTTTTCATGCATGCTCCGGTCGGCGATGAAGGCACTTTGGTTGGCAGAGACAATTTGCCCCATCCGCGGCGCCAAGCGTATGGAAAGAACCTTAGCAAAGAGCTTAGCTAGGAGATGGATCAAGCTAATTGGCATGTAGTCTGTGAGCGCGGATGCGTCCGGTTTCTTGGTGAGTAGGACAAGCAATGCTTCATTGAGCTTATGAAAGCCCCTGCCGTTCATCGCATACAGTTTGTCCAATGTAGCGCAAATGTCGGCCTTGATAGTGGTCTAGCACGTGCAAGAACTCCGTTGTGAACCCATCCGACCCCAGCGCTTTGCCTGTGGGGAGCTGCTTCATGACATTCCAAATTTCTTCCTTGGTGAAGGGATGTTCCAAGTCCAGAAGATAAAAAATGGCGAGGGTCAATGCCATCAAGATCGATGGAGTGGTCCCTGGGAGCGGAGGAGCCCAGGATGGAACTAAAGTGCACAAAGGCAACTTTAGCCATGTCGACCTTGTCGGTAAGGACTTGCGAGCCCACCCGGATGCTAGCCATATAATTCTTTTCCATGCGGTGGGCAGGTTGAATCTTGAGGAACACAACATTGGTGTCTCCCTCATGGAGCCAGTTGAGGCGCACCCGCTGCCGGAGAATTGATCGCTCGAGGGAGGCGAGACCAAGATATGCGCGCTTGAGCTCACAGCGCAGCCATCCCTCTGCCGGCGACAGGGGCTGGAAATCTTCTGCAATGTCCAGGCCATAGATAATCTCACGCGCAATCTAGAGCTGCAAGGAAATGTTGCAGGTGGTTCGCGCGCCCACACTCTAGAGGCGGTCGGCAGTGGCCTTGAGCTTGCCGTATATACACCAGAATGGGTCAGGATCAGGTGGAACGGCATTCAGGCCTCATGCACTGTGTCGTGGAAGGCATTGAGCTTGGTCCAGAATCTCTCAAAGTGGAAACAACGCTTGCTCATACCACGGGGTGCACAATCAACAAGTAAGGGCTAGTGATTGGATGTGTCCTTAGACATGCATTGAAGCATATTGTGGGGGTTGATGGTCTCCCAAGAGGGTGTGTAGACCACACGATCATTGCGCACCAGCATGAAGGAAATATTCCCTAGAGGCAATAATAAAGTTATTATTTATTTCCTTATTTCATGTTAAATGTTTATTATTCATGCTAGAATTGTATTAACCAGAAACTTAGTACATGTGTGAATACATACACAAAACATATTGTCCCTAGTATGCCTTTACTTGACTAGCTCGCTAATCAAAGATGGTTATGTTTCCTAACCATAGACATGTGTTGTCATTTAATGAACGGGATCACATCATTAGGAGAATGATGTGATGGACATGACCCATCCGTTAGCTTAGCATTATGATCGTTACAGTTTCATTGCTACTGCTTTCTTCATGACTTATACAAGTTCCTCAGACTGAGATTATGCAACTCCCGAATACCCGAGGAACACTTTGTGTGCTACCAAACGTCACAACGTAAATGGGTGATTATAAAGGTGCTCTACAGGTGTCTCTGAAGGTGTTTGTTAGGTTGGCATATATCAAGATTAGGATTTGTCACTCCGTGTTTCGAAGAGGTATCTCTGGGCCCTCTCGGTAATACTCATCACTATAAGCCTTGCAAACATTGTGACTAATGAGTTAGTTGCGGGATGAAGTATTACGGAACGAGTAGAGACACTTGCCGGTAACGAGAATGAACTAGGTATGATGATACCGACGATTGAATCTCGGGCAAGTAACATACCAATGACAAAGGGAACAATGTATATTGTTATACGGTTTGACCGATAAAGATCTTCGTAGAATATGTAGGAACCAATATGAGCATCTAGGTTCCGCTATTGGTTATTGACCGGAGACGTGTCTCAGTCATGTCTATATAGTTCTCGAACCCCTAGGGTCCGCACGCTTAACGTTCGATGACGATTAGTATTACGAGTTTATGTGATTTGATGTACCGAAGGTTGTTAGGAGTCACGGATGAGATCACGTACATGATGAAGAGTCTCTAAATGATCGAGACATAAATATTTATATATTGCACGACTATGTTCAGACACCGGAAGTGTTCCAAAGAAGTTTCGGATAAAATTGGAGTGTCGGAGGGTTATCGGAACCCCCGGGGGAACTAATGGGCCTCGATGGGCCTTAGTGGATAGAGAGGGGCGGCCAGGGCAGGCCGCATGCCCCCTCCCCCTTGAGTCCGAATTGGACTAGGAAGGGGGGCGGCGCCCCCCTTTCCTTCTCCCTCTCCCTCTCCTTCCTTCTCCCTCTCTTCCTTTTGGTGGAATCCTACTAGGACTTGGAGTCCTAGTAGGATTCTCCTCTTGGGGGCGCACCAAGGAGGGTCGGCCGGCCTCCCCTCTCCTTTATATACGGGGGAGGGGGCACCCCATAGACACACAACTTGATCTTTAGCCGTGTGCGGTGCCCCCCTCCACAGTTTTCCACCTCGGTCATATCGTCGTAGTGCTTAGGCAAAGCCATGCGCCGGTAACTTCATCATCACCGTCACCATGCCATCGTGCTGAGGAACTCACCCTCGGCCTTACTTGGATCTAGAGTTCGAGGGATGATACGTCTCTAACGTATCTATAATTTTTGATTGCTCCATGCTACTTTATCTACTATTTTGGACTATATTGGGCTTTATTTTCCACTTTTATATTATTTTTGGGACTAACCTATTAACCGGAGGCCCAGCCCAGAATTGCTGTTTTTTGCCTATTTCAGTGTTTCGAAGAAACGGAGTCCAAATGTAATGAAACCTTCGGGAACGTGATTTTCTCACCAAACGTGATCCAGGAGACTTGGACCCTGCTCCAAGGAAAAAAAGATTCGGTCACGAGGGTGGGGGGCGCCCCCCCCCCCCAAGGGCGCGCCCCGTGCCTTGTGGGCCCCCTGTTGCTCCACCGACGTACTCCTTCCTCCTCTATATACCTATGTATCCCCAAACGATCAGAACAGGAGCCAAAAGCCTAATTCCACCGCCACAACCTTCTGTATCCACGAGATCCCATCTTGGGGCCTGTTCCGGAGCTCCGCCGGAGGGGGCATCCACCATGGAGGGCTTCTACATAAACACCATAGCCCCTCCGATGAAGTGTGAGTAGTTTACTTCAGACCTTCGGGTCCATAGCTAGTAGCTAGATGGCTTCTTCTCTCTTTTTGGATCCCAATACAATGTTCTCCCCCTCTCTCATGGAGATCTATTCGATGTAATCTTCTTTTTGCGGTGTGTTTCTTGAGACCAATGAATTGTGGGTTTATGATCCAGCTTATCTATGAATAATATTTGAATCTTCTCTGAATTCTTTTATGTATGATTGAGTTATCTTTGCAAGTCTCTTTGAATTATCCATTTGGTTTGGCCAACTAGATTGGTAGTTCTTGCAATGGGAGAAGTGTTTAGCTTTGGGTTCAATCTTGCGGTGTCCTTTCCCAGTGACATAAGGGGCAGCAAGGCACGTATTGTATTGTTGCCATCGAGGATAACAAGATGGGGTTTTTATCATATTGCATGAATTTATCCATCTACATCATGTCATCTTGCTTAAGGCGTTACTTTGTTTTTTACTTAATACTCTAGATGCATGCTGGATAGCGGTCGATGAGTGGAGTAATAGTAGTAGATGCAGAATCGTTTCAATCTACTTGTCTTGGACGTGATGCCTATATGCATGATCATACCTAGATATACTCATAATTATGCTCAATTCTGTCAATTGCTCAACAGTAATTTGTTCACCCACTGTAGAATATCTATGCTCTTGAGAGAATCCACTAGTAAAACCTATGGCCCCGGGGTCTATTCTCATCATATCAATCTCCATTACTTTAGTACTTGCTTTGTTTTCACTTTGCCTTTTACTTTTCACTTTGCATCTATATACCAAAAATACCAAAATATTATTTATCATCTCTATCAGATCTCACTCTCGTAAGTGACCGTGAAGGGATTGACAATCCCTAATCGCGTTGGTTGCAAGGAGCTATCGTTTTGTGTAGGTACGAGGGACTTGTGCGTGGTCTCCTACTTGATTGATACCTTGGTTCTCAAAAACTGAGGGAAATGCTTACGCTACTTTGCTGCATCATCCTCTCCTCTTCTGGGAAATCGAACGCAGTGCTCAAGAGGTAGCAAGAAGAATTTTAGGCGCCGTTGCCGGGGAGGCTCACGCAAGAGTCAGTCAACCATACCAAGTACCCAGCACAATCCCTATCTCTCGCATTACATTATTTGCCCTTTGCCTCTCGTTTTCCTCTCCCCCACTTCACCCTTGCCGTTTTATTCGCCCTCTCTTTTCCAATCTCCTCCTCTTTTTCCTGTTGCCTTTTTCCTTGTCCGTTTGTTTGCTCGCGTGTTAGTTTGCTTGCTTGTCATCATGACTAGTCTCATATCTTCTCCGTTATCTCCCGAGAATGAAGTTCTAAATTTTAAGCAAAGGGAGGGAGAAAATCTAAAAGACGCTTGGTATAGAATTTGCAATGCTCAAAATAGATCTACCAGGAAGCAATCTACTTTAGTTCTTCTTCGTAATTTTTATGTACATGCTAATCCTTGGTATAGATATATCCCTGATACCATTACCGGAAGGAATTTCTTGGGTCGCCATACTTTTGATTCTTATAATGCTTTAATAGATTTATTTGGCTCACCACCTCTTTTGATTAATGGAACTATGTTAACTTTGGAGCATGTTATGCAAAGACTTGAAATTATTGAGAATAAAGTTGCTACCCTTGAATCAACTGAAAATCTTGATAAAAAGATCCACAATCAAATTACCCAATATGGATCTAAGGTAGGAATGACTTTGAAAAATATTAAAGAAAAAGAACCCATAGTTAATGAGAAAATAAATCTAGATTCCACAAGAATCGATAAACTTGAGGGTATCAATACCAACTTGGGAACCGCTTTTTCTTTCGTACAAAACACTCTGAGTTTGTCTACTAAAAATACTAAGCTTATTTATGTTCCTAAGAATAAGGGTGAATCATCTAGTAAGGAAACTGCGGATCTTAAATCTATAAGTGTTCATCCCAATCTTTTTACCATCATTAAGGAACCTTTTGCTATAAATGAATTTTTCAATCTTTTGCCTGAAAATTTGACAATTACTAGAAATAAAGAAAATTCTAAAAGAGGTAGATGCCTCATTGAAGAATTGCCTACTAAAGATGGCAATACCTAGGTCTATCCTTGCTTTTATGCCTAGCTAGGGGCGTTAAACGATAGCGCTTGTTGGTAGGCAACCCAATTTTATTTTTTTTGTTTTCTGTTTTTGCTTCTGTTTAGGAATAAGTAATCCATCTAGCCTCTGTTTAGATGTGGTTTTATGTTTTAATTAGTGTTTGTGCCAAGTAGAACCTATAGGATAACCTACGATGATAGTTGATTTGATTCTGCTGAAAAACAGAAACTTTGCACGCACGAATATAATTTTGTTAAATCACAGGAACGTGCTTTTGCGTTGATTCTTTTTGCTTCTGTTCAATAAACAAATTTTCCAGGACTACCTATTTTTGTAGGATTTTTAGAGTTCCATAAGTTTGCGTTAGTTACAGATTACTACAGACTGTTCTGTTTTTGACAGATTCTGTTTTGCGTTTGTTGTTTGCTTATTTTGATGAATCTATGGCTAGTAAAATAGTTTATAATCCATAGAGAAGTTGGAATAAAGTAGGTTTAAAATCAATATAAACAAAGAGTGAGTTCATTACAGTACCTTAAAGTAGTCTTTTGTTTTCTTTCTCTAACAGAGCTCACGAGATTTCTATTGAGTTTTGTGTTGTGAAGTTTTCAAGTTTTGGGTGAATTCTTTTGATGGATTATGGAACAAGGAGTGGCAAGAGCCTAAGCTTGGGGATGCCCATGGCACCCCCAAGATAATCCAAGGACACCAAAAAGTCAAAGCTTGGGGATGCCCCGGAAGGCATCCCCTCTTTCGTCTACTTCCATCGGTAATTTACTTGGAGCTATATTTTTATTCACCACATGATATATGTTTTGCTTGGAGCGTCTTGTATTATTTGCGTCTTTGCTTGTTATCTTACCACAATGATCCTTTCTGTACACATCTTTTGAGAGAGCCATAAATGAATTGGAATTTGTTAGAATACTCTATGTGCTTCACTTATATCTCTTGAGCTTGATAGTTTTGCTCATAGTGCTTCACTTATATCTTTTGAGCGTGATAAATTTTGCTCTAGTACTTCATTTAGATCTTTTAGAGCACGGTGGTGGATTTGTTTTAAAGAAACTATTGATCTCTCATGCTTCACTTAGATTATTTTGAGAGTCGTTAGTAGCATGGTAATTTGCTTAATATTAATATACTTGGTATTCAAGATATGTGAAACTTTCTTTTGAGTGAGTTGAATACTAAGATAAGTTTGATGCTTGATAATTGTTTTGAGATATGGAGGTGATAATATCAAAGTCATGCTAGTTGAGTAATTGTGAATTTGAGAAATGCTTGTGTTGAAGTTTGCAAGTCCCGTAGCATGCACGGATGGTTAAAGTTGTGTAACAAATTTGAAACATGAAGTGTACCTGGCTTGTGCATCCTTATGACTGGCGGTCGGGGACGAGCGATGGTCTTTTCCTACCAATCTATCCCCCTAGGAGCATGCGTGTAGTACTTGATTTTTGATGACTTCTAAATTTTTGCAATAAGTATATGAGTTCTTTTGACTAATGTTGAGTCCATGGATTATACGCACTTTTACCTTTCCGCCTTTGCTAGCCTCTTCGGTACCGTGCATTGCCCTTTCTCACCTTGAGAGTTGGTGCAAACTTCGCCGGTGCATCCAAACCCCGTGATATGATACCCTATATCACACATAAACCTCCTTATATCTTCCTCAAAACAGCCACCATACCTACCTATCATGGCATTGTCTTGGATGTGATGCCTATATACATGATCATACCTAGATATATTCATAATTATGCTCAATTCTGTCAATTGCTCAACAGTAATTTGTTCACCCACCGTAAAATATCTATGCTCTTGAGAGAAACCACTAGTGAAACCTATGGCCCCCGGGTCTATTCTCATCATATCAATCTCCATTACTTTATTACTTGCTTTATTGTTACTTTGCCTTTTACTTTTCACTTTACATCTATATACCAAAAATACCAAAATATTATTTATCATCTCTATCAGATCTCACTCTCGTAAGTGATCGTGAAGGGATTGACAACCCCTAATCGCGTTGGTTGCGAGGAGCTATCGTTTTGTGTAGGTACGAGGGACTTGTGCGTGGTCTCCTACTGGATTGATACCTTGGTTCTCAAAAACTTAGGGAAATACTTACGCTACTTTGCTGCATCATCCTCTCCTCTTCGGGGAAATCCAACGCAGTGCTCAAGAGGTAGCAAGGGACGTTACCGAGATGAACATGTGTAGATCGTGGAGGTGCCATGCGTTCGGTACTTGATCGGTTGGATCACGAAGACGTTCAACTACATCAACCGCATTAATTAACACTTGCGCTTTCAGTCTACGAGGGTATGTGTACACACTCTTCCCCTCGTTGCTATGCATCACCTAGATAGATCTTGCGTGATTGTAGGATTTTTTTTGAAATTACTGCGTTCCCCAATAGTGTCATCCAAGTCAGGTCTATGCGTAGATGTTATATGCACGAGTAGAACACAAAGAGTTGTGGGAGATAATAGCCATACTGCTTACCAGCATGTCATACTTTGATTCTGCGGTATTGTTGGATAAAGTGGCCCAGACCGACATTACATGACCGTGTCCATGAGACTGGTTCTACCGACGTGCTTATGCACATAGGTGGCTAGTGGGTGTCTGTTTCTCCAACTTTAGTTGAATTGAGTGTGGCTACGCCCGGTCCTTGTTGAAGGTTAAAACAGCACACTTGACAAAAAATCGTTGTGGTTTTGATGCGTAGGTAAGAACGGTTCTTGCTAGAAGCCCGTAGCAGCCACGTACAACTTGCAACAACAAAGTAGAGGACGTCTAACTTGTTTTTGCAGGGCTTGCTGTGATGTGATATGGTCAAGGCATGATGTGCTATAAATTGTTGTATGAGATGATCATGTTTTGTAACAAAGTTATCAGCAACTATATGGTTGTCACTTTACTGTATGCAATGCAATCTCCATGTAATTGTTTTACTTTATCACTAAGCAGTAGCGGTAGTCGTAGTAACAATAGTTGCCGAGACGACAACGATGCTACAATGGAGATCAAGGTGTCGCGCATGTGATGATGGAGATCATGGTGATGCTTCGGTGATGGAGATCATGAGCACAATATGATGATGGCCATATCATATCACATATTTTGATTGCGTGTGATGTTTATCTTTTAATGCATCTTATTTTGCTTAGTACGGCGGTAGCATTATAATATGATCCCTTACTAAATTTCAAGTTATAAGAGTTCTCCCTGAGTATGCACCATTGCTACAGTTCATCATGCCGAGACACCACGTGATGATTGGTGTGATAAGCTCTACGTTCACATACAATGGGTGCAAGCCAGTTTTGCACACGCAGAATACTCGGGTTAAACTTGACGAGCCTAGCATATGCAGATATGGCCTCGGAACACTAAGACCAAAAGGTCGGACGTGAATCAATATAGTAGATATGATCAACATAGTGATGTTCACCATTGAAAACTACTCCATCTCACGTGATGATCGGACATGGTTTAGTTGATTTGGATCACGTGATCATTTAGATGACTAGAGGGATGTCTATCTAAGTGGGAGTTCTTAAGTAATATGATTAATTGAACTTTAATTTATCATGAACTTAGTCCTGATAGTTATTTTGCATGTCTATGTTATTGTAGATCAATGGCCCGTGCTATCGTTCCTTTGAATTTTAATGCGTTCCTAGAGAAAGATAAGTTGAAAGATGATGGCAGCAACTACACGAACTGGGTCCATAACTTGAGGATTATCCTCATTGCTGCATAGAAGAATTACGTCCTGGAGGCACAGCTGGGTGCCAGGCCTGCTGCAGATTCTACTTATGATGTTAAGAACATCTGGCAGATCAAACCTGATGACTACTCGATAGTTCAGTGTGCCATGCTTTACATCTTAGAATCGGGACTTCAAAGATGTTTTGAATGTCATGGAGCATATGAGATGTTCCAAGAGTTGAAGTTAATATTTTCAGCAAATGCCCAAGTTGAGAGATATGAAGTCTCCAACAAGTTCTACAGCTGCAAAATGGACGAGAATAGTTCTGTCAGTGAACACATACTCAGAATGTCTGGGTACCAAAACGACTTGACTCAACTGGGAGTTAATTTTCCTGGTGATAGTGTCATTGACAGAGTTCTTCAATCACTGCCACCAAGCTATAAAGGCTTCGTGATGAACTATAATATGCAAGGGATGAATGTAACGCCCCGGATTCGTTGCGCCAGGTGTCTGCCAGTTATTCGCTGTCGTTGCCATGTCATTTGCTTGCGTGTTGCATTTTATCATGTCATCATGTGCATCTCATTTCGCATTCGTGTTCGTCTCATGCATCCGAGCATTTTCCCCGTTTTCCGTTTTGCAATCCAGCACTCCTATGTTCCCCGGCGACCCCCTTTTGCCTCTCGTTGTGAGCGGGTATTAAACTTTCTCGGAACGGCCCGAGGTTTGCCAAGCGGCCTTGCTATAGCACCGGTAGACCGTCTGTCAAGTTTCGTGCCATTTGGAGTTCGTTTGATACTCCAACGGTTAACCGGGTAACCGTAAAGCCCCTTTCTCTTTGCAGCCCAACACCCCTTCCAAAGTGGCCCAAAACCCATCTAAACCCCCTCCATGCTCTCGGTCGTTCGATCACGATCGTGTGGGCAAAAACCGTGCTCCATTTGGAGTCTCCTAGCTTCCTCTATCTATATAAACACCTTCCCCTCCGAAATTTGCGGTCTAACCCTAGCCTTCCCCTACCTCGCGCCACCGGACAAAAATCCCCGCAGCCGGACGCGTCCAGCTGCCACCTCACTCCGGCAAATCATGTCGCGACACGTCGCCCTCCCCGCCACCGCAGCCAACCGGCCGCCGCCACCTCAGCGCCTCCTCTTTCTCTCTCCTCCCGCGCCCACCGCCGGCCCGCGGAGCCCAGGCGGGGCCCGTGCGGGCCCAGATCCCGTCCGCCGCCCCACGGCCGCGCGCCTCCCACGCCCCGCCGCCCGAGCCGGTCACCGCCGCCGCTCCGACGCCCGGCCGCCCGCCGCCAGCCGCCGCCGAGGGTGCCGCCCCCGCGCCTCGCCGTCGCCCGTCGTCTCCGCCGCGTCGCCTCACCTCGCCGCCTGTCAACCGTCGTGGCCCCGCGGTGCCTCGCCTCGCCTCCGGCGGAGCTCACCTGAGCTCACCCGAGCTCCGGCCTCCTCCGCCTCGGCCGACTTCTTCTCCGGCCGGATCCGGGCAAGGGGCGTCGGATCCGTCCGCCCCCGGACCTCCCCGGCCCCATCCCCGGCAACTCCGGCCGCCTCTTCTTCCTCTCCGGCGGGAACCCCGGCGAATCTCGTTCTCCGCGCCGCCCGAGCCAGATCTGAAACCGCCCACGTTGACTTTTCCCGCGAGGTCCAAATTCTTCAAGTCCCGAAATATTTGCATTATCATGCCATGTTCATCGCGTCATAACTCTCTGCATACTGCTCCATTTCGTGCATGTAATATGTCAAATTGTTCGTCTCGATGAGTACTTCATTTCGTTCCTTTGCATCATGTTCATTTGAATCCATCTTGATGCCTGAACCATCGTTGCAAGAGTGCTATGTGATGTTAATCTGCTGAAACTGTTATAACTTGATGATTTGTCATTTTTGCCATGTTTGATGTGTGCATCCTATGAGGTTGATGTCTACATGTGTTTTGTGCTATGTTATGCCATCTTTACAGTGGTGCCATCCATGTATTTTTGTGATTCTTGTACTGAGTGCATCGAGCTCGTGAAGTAGGGTACTTGCTGTTGCTGTTTTCCTGACTGATTCTGTTATAATATGATGCTATGTAAACCTGCTGCTACAAGTCATTCTATGCATAATCTGGATATGTTCACTAAGGATGATTTGTTATACATGTCATGCTCTATCCATTCATGCCCCTGGTTGAATTTATAGCCTGTTGTAGATTGTTCATATCAAGTTTCAAACTTGCTAAATAATATTGTTGTCAGCCTGTTAACATTAAGTTCAATGTTGCCATGATTGTGGGTAGTGATCCATGTACCCTATGAACTTGCTCTTGCCATGCTGAGCTTCGTAAACATGTATTCTTACTGTTGGTCACCTTTACATGCCATGTATTGCTCTGTGGTGAGTGGTTCAAGCTCACCAACATGCCTACTTATTGTTGTTTCTCCCATGTATGAATCTGTCATATAACTTGCTATGTTTACATGGGTGTCATCATATTTTCTGATCCTTTTTGGCTCATGGTCAGTAAGGGACTTTTGTTCTATGCTATTAGTAGGTTCATGCCATGCCTTTGTTTGCCATGATAAGTTCATGTAACATGTTATTTGATAGCTCTAAACATTGCAACCTGATTTAATTTCTGCAAAGTTTGAAACTGTTATTATTTGCAATCTTGCCATGTGTGTTGGAGCATGTTCTAGTAGTTTCTGTAGATAGCTCAGTGTTCATGTTTTGTCATGCTTTACATGTACTTCATGCTCATGCCTTTTCTTCTTATGTTGGGGTACTGTAGCTTATTGTTTTGGTGCTTGCAATATGCCTAGTTGCTGTTTTGGACAGCCTGTCCTTTGAACTTGTATAGTGTATGTGTTGAACCGTTGCTCCGTTTTGAGTGTGCTCTATATGAAACTTGCTTGATTTTGCATGTAGTTTCATATTATCATGTTGCATCCTTGCTTTGAGGTGTTTGCTCGATGTTTGTATGCATTTTGCATCAATGCCATGTTTAACTTGTTTTGCTCATATCTTCTAAGCCGTAGCTCCGAATTAAATGAACTTTATATGTAACTTGACTAGAATTTCGTGTAGATCCTCTTGGTGCCCTTTAACTTGCTGTTTAACAACTTGAACATAAGGTTTATTCAGATCTGGACCAATTTCGAAATTTGCACATGAGGACTTAAAGAATTGTTATATGTTGTTTCCGGCCTCATTTAAACTTGCTTTGATGTGTTGGTCTTGTATGCATCATCTTTTGCCATGAGTAGCTTCATGTAGTCTTGTCTTGCATCATGCTTGTTGTGCATCATGTCTTGTCTATGTGTGGTGTGTTTACTATGTTGTGTGCTTCTTCTCGATAGTTCCCGTTTCGTTGCGATCGTGAGGATTCGTTCGTCTAGGCTTGGTTCGTCTTCATGGCTTCATCTTCTTCATGGACTCGTTCTTCTTCCTTGCGGGATTTCAGGCAAGATGACCGCTACCCTGGATCTCACTACTATCATTGCTATGCTAGTTGCTTCGTTCTATCGCTTTGCTGCGCTTCCTATAAATTGTTCTTCAAGCCTCCCAAATTGCCATGAACCTCTAACCTTTGACACCTTCCTAGCAAACCGTTGTTTGGCTATGTTACCGCTTTGCTTAGCCCTCTTATAGCGTTGTTAGTTGCAGGTGAAGTTGAAGATAGCTCCATGATGGACAGGGTTATGTTGGGATATCACAATATCTCTTATATTATTAATGCATCTATATACTTGGTAAAGGGTGGAAGGCTCGACCTTATCTCTGGTGTTTTGTTCCAGTCTTGCCGCCCTAGTTTCCGGCATAGTGTTATGTTCCCGGATTTTGCGTTCCTTACGCGGTCGGGTGATTTATGGGACCCCCTTGACAGTTTTCTTTGAATAAAACTCCTCCAGCAAGGCCCAACCTTGGTTTTACCATTTGCCTCACCTAGCCCCTTTTCTCCCTTGGGAGTCGCGCTCTCGAGGGTCATCTTATTTTTACCACCCACCCCCCTGGGCCAGTGCTCGTCATGACTGTTGGTCCAACCTGTCAGCCGCCGGTGGCCACCAGGGGCAACTCTGGGCTGGCCTACCGGAAGTTTGGACAATCCGGTGTGCCTTGAGAACGAGATATGTGCAGCTCCTATCAGGATTTGTCGGCACATTCGGGTGGCTTTGCTGGTCTTGTTTTACCATTGTCGAAATGTCTTGTAAACCGGGATTCCGAGATTGATCGGGTCTTCCTAGGAGAAGGAATATCCTTCGTTGATCGCGAGAGCTTATCATGGGCTAACTTGGGACACCCCTGCAGGGTATAAACTTTCGAGAGCCGTGCCCGCGGTTATGTGGCAGATGGGAATTTGTTAATGTCCGGTTGTAGATAACTTGACACCAGATCCGAATTAAAACGCATCAACCGCGTGTGTAGCCGTGATGGTCTCTTCTCGGCGAAGTCCGGGAAGTGAACACGGTCTTTGGGTTATGTTTGACGTAAGTAGGAGTTCAGGATCACCTCTTGATCATTACTAGTTGACGACCGTTCCTTTATTTCTCTTCTCGCTCTCATTTGCGTATGTTAGCCACCATATCATGCTTAGTCACTGCTGCAACCTCACCACTTTACACCTTCCTTTCCCATTAAGCTTTGCTAGTCTTGATACCCACGGTAATGGGATTGCTGAGTCCTCGTGGCTCACAGATTACTACAACAACAGTTGCAGGTACAGGTTTGTGATGATCATGATGCGAGAGCGATGTTTGCTTGTTTGGAGTTCTTCTTCTTCTTCTTCGATCAGGGGATAGGTTCCAGGTCGGCAGCCTGGGATAGCAGGGTGGATGTCGTTTGAGTTTATGTTTGTGTTTCATCCGTAGTTCGGATGTTGATCTTATGTGTGACGTATTGTTGTATTCGTGTGGCATTGTATGCCTCTTGTATGTATCCCCATCTATTATGTGATGTTGATGTAATGATATCCACCTTGCAAAAGCGTTTCAATATGCGGCTCTATCTTTGGTGGGACCTTCGAGTTCCTTTTGGATAGGGTCGCATATTGGGCGTGACAAGTTGGTATCAGAGCCTCGACCAACCTTAGGATCCCCCTTGATTGATCGTGTAGTTTGGCCGTTGTCGAGTCTAGAAGAAAACTGTTTTCGGAGTCTAGTTATATCGGAGAGTGGGAATTCTTTTTACTCCTCAGCCCCTTCATCGCCCTGGTGAGGAATCTTGATGTAGGTGTTTTGAATTACTCCTCTTCCCCTTCAAATTTTTCTTTAGGATCACATGGTTAGTTTCGTGAGTTGTCCATCCTCTTTTGTCCGGTGCATTTCTTGTCAAGTTGACTCGAGCCTCTTCATCTTTGCCAAGTTCAATCCTCAGTTGTTTTCTTTTCCCACCCGCCCACCCCTTTTTCTTCTCGGAATCCGCGTCCGTAATCGAGTATCCGTCCTACTCGTGCGAAATGTTTGCTTTCTTTCCTCAATGATTTCAACCGGTGTTTCCTCTTGAAGTTATTCGTCATTTCCCCCTTCCAAGTTGTCTTTGTTTTTCCAGCCCTCCCACGCTCTTCTTCCCGGAGTTTGAGTCTGTTTTGTCCATCAATGTCATTCGTGTGAAGCCTCTTCAGTCTTCCATCAATCATTTCAACCGGTGAATTCTTGTCTCGGTGGACATTCTTCATCTCTTTTTCTTCTCCGGTGGATTCAATTCTAATTTGTGTTAGTGATTATATTCTTTTCCTTGGCTCAATGTTCTCCCAGCTCGTTCATCTCTCGCCAGTTTATCCTTCTGGAGTGCTCAAGACATCTCAGGAGATTCGTCTGTCTTCCAATTAATTCGAGGGTGCCACCTCATTCAAATAATTCTATTGTTCCGGTGCATCATCTATCTGTTCAACATCCCTTTCCAACGGTGTTTTTATCTTCAGTGGGCCCTAACCCACAGGTCTTTTCCCAGGATCTTACCTGACTCTTCTAATTCCCGGAGTTATTCTCAAATTCTTTTTAAAGTGTGACGTAAGATTGAATTTCATCAGTCACATGCCTTCTCCAAGATCACTTTCAAATTCTTTTCATTGTTGGCTCAACCTCTTCGCTTTTCATTTCCCCGGAGTATCTCAGTAATTTTGGTGGTGTTTTCCATTGACATTTGAAGACCGAAGAAGAGTTTTTCCTCTAAATCTTAGCCGTTCTTCCGAAGATTCGTGGTTCTAACTTCATGTTATCCTCTCGAATTATTCCATTTGTCAGATATTCTTTTCTTAACCATCCGGAGCATGTCAGGAGTTGTTTTTCCATTTCTTTTCACCGGAGACCATCATTTCAGCTACCGTTATCCATTTATCCCGGTGCTTCGTTCAAGTGTTCTTTAATCAGTTCATGATCTCTTTGTCCTTTTGCATCTAAATCCCCTCAAGCATATTTGTTCTTCTAATTCTTCTCGGTGATTCATTCTCTTTCATCAGTCATTTCCAAATTCTTACGGTGGCTCATTCAAGATTCTTTTTCTTTGATTATCATATTAATTCATTCGTTCTTTTCAATCCTACCGGTGGTTCATGAAGACCTTCTCAAGTTTGCGATATGTCACTTCTCAATGTTTTTCAAGAAGAATAAGTAGTATGCAAAATCCATTGCTTGTCATCAATTTAATTTGATGAAGGATAAGCATACAATAAATATTATTCTTATTTCCTCAAAGTTTTTAATCCTTTTCTTCGGAGTTTGTTCTTGATGAATAAATTCTAGTTCCAAGTGTTTTCATCTTTTCCGGAGTTCAAATTTCCTCGACCATCTCGTCGGAACCTCCATCTAAATCACCGCAAGGCTCATCTTATTCTTTTCCTTCATTCTATCTCATCATCCTTTTGTCACCGGAGTTCTTCATGGTGGTTCTTCATGATCTAATTCATTTTTCAAGAGTTCATAAAGATCTTGTTGGTGGAGTTCAAGTATCTTTTCTTCTCACGTCTCGAAGTGCAATTAATTCTCCGTATTCTTTTGAAGCGGAGTTTTGCATTTCTTTGTTCTTCTCAGCTATCCAATCATTTCCGCTTCTGGTCGGAGATCACCTCATAATTTTGAGATGTTATCCATAAGACCACAACAAGCTTATTCTTTTGTTGTTGATTTTCTCAACAACTTCGTTCAATCTTTTCTCGCAAGGATGCTTTTCAAATTCATTCGTGGTAGAAGATGTCATCTTCTTCTCCGTTCTTTTCTTTCAAAAAAAAAATTCAATTCTTCCGGAGGCATTATGTTGTTCCTCTCGTCAACTATAGTTCCATTTTGTCATTCTCAGTTCCAACTCTTTCCATGTTCAGCCGGAGTGCTGCCTAAATCCTTTCAACCTTATTCGTTTCTTATCTCGTTCTAACTGGAGTGGTTTCTAGTCTATCTGATTTCGCGTGCTTTCGATTCTCGTCATTCTCGTCGTTCCTCTCTTCTTCTCGAGTGCTCTCGATTCGTTGCTTTTTCTCTTGAGTTCTTGTTTCACCTCATCCCTTTTCCCTTCAGACTCGGTCCTAAGATCTCGGGACGAGATCTCTTGTTACTAGAGGAGTGTTGTAACGCCCCGGATTCGTTGCGCCAGGTGTCTGCCAGTTATTCGCCGTCGTTTCCATGTCATTTGCTTGTGTGTTGCATTTTATCATGTCATCATGTGCATCTCATTTCGCATTCGTGTTCGTCTCATGCATCCGAGCATTTTCCCCGTTGTCCGTTTTGCAATACGGCACTCCTATGTTCCCCGACGTCCCCCTTTTGCCTCTCGTTGTGAGCGGGTATTAAACTTTCCCGGAATGGCCCGATGTTTGCCAAGCGGCCTTGGTATAGCACCGGTAGACCGTCTGTCAAGTTTCGTGCCATTTGGAGTTCATTTGATACTCCAATGGTTAACCGGGTAACCGTAAAGCCCCTTTCTCTTTGCAGCCCAACACCCCTTCCAAAGTGGCCCAAAACCCATCTAAACCCCCTCCATGCTCTCGGTCGTTCGATCATGATCGTGTGGGCAAAAACCGTGCTCCATTTGGAGTCTCCTAGCTTCCTCTATCTATATAAACACCTTCCCCTCCGAAATTTGCGGTCTAACCCTAGCCTTCCCCTACCTCGCGCCACCGGACAAAAATCCCCGCAGCCGGACGCGTCCAGCTGCCACCTCACTCCGGCAAATCATGTCGCGACACATCGCCCTCCCCGCCACCGCAGCCAACCGGCCGCCGCCACCTCAGCGCCTCCTCTTTCTCTCTCCTCCCGCGCCCACCGCCGGCCCGCGGAGCCCAGGCGGGGCCCGCGCGGGCCCAGATCCCGTCCGCCGCCCCACGGCCGCGCGCCTCCCACGCCCCGCCGCCCGAGCCGGTCGCCGCCGCCGCTCCGACGCCCGGCCGCCCGCCGCCGGCCGCCGCCGAGGGTGCCGCCCCCGCGCCTCGCCGTCACCCGTCGTCTCCGCCGCGTCGCCTTACCTCGCCGCCTGTCAGCCGTCGTGGCCCCGTGGTGCCTCGCCTCGCCTCCGGCGGAGCTCACCTGAGCTCACCCGAGCTCCGGCCTCCTCCGCCTCGGCCGACTTCTTCTCCGGCCGGATCCGGGCAAGGGGCGCCGGATCCGTCCGCCCCCGGACCTCCCCGGCCCCATCCCCGGCAACTCCGGCCGCCTCTTCTTCCTCTCCGGCGGGAACCCCGGAGAACCTCGTTCTCCGCGCCGCCCGAGCCAGATCTGAAACCGCCCACGTTGACTTTTCCCGCGAGGTCCAAATTCTTCCAAGTCCCGAAATATTTGCATTATCATGCCATGTTCATCGCATCATAACTCTCTGCATACTGCTTCGTTTCGTGCGTGTAATATGTCAAATTGTTCGTCTCGATGAGTACTTCATTTAGTTCCATTGCATCATGTTCATTTGTGTCCAGCTTGATGCCTGAACCATCGTTGCAAGAGTGCTATGTGATGTTAATCTGCTGAAACTGTTATAACATGCTCAATTGTCATTTTTGCCATGTTTGATGTGTGCATCCTATGAGGTTGATGTCTACATGTGTTTTGTGCTATGTCATGCCATCTTTACAGTGGTGCCATCCATGTATTTTTGTGATTCTTGTACTGAGTGCATCGAGCTCGTGAAGTAGGGTACTTGCTGTTGCAGTTTTCCTAACTGATTCTGTTATAATATGATGCTATGTAAACCTGCTGCTACAAGCCATTCTATGCATAATCTGGAGATGTTCACTAAGGATGATTTGTTATACATGTCATGCTCTATCCATTCATGCCCCTGGTTGCATTTATAGCCTGCTGTAGATTGTTCACATCATGTTCCAAACTTGCTAAATAATGTTGATGTCAGCCTGTTAACATTAAGTTCAATGTTGCCATGATTGTGGCTAGTGATCCATGTACCCTATGAACTTGCTCTTGCCACGCTTAGCTTCATAAACATGTATTCTTACTGGTGGTCACCTTGCCATGCCATGTATTGCTCTGTGGTGAGTGGTTCAAGCTCACCAACATGCCTACTTATTGCTGTTTCTGCCATGTATGAATCTGTCATATAACTTGCTATGTTTACATGGGTGCCATCATATTTTCTGATCCTTTTTGGCTCGTGGTCAGTAAGGGACTTTTGTTCTATACTATTAGTAGGTTCATGCCATGCCTTTGTTTGCCATGATAAGTTCCTGTAACATTTTGTTTGATAGCTCTAAACATTGCAACCTGATGTTATTTCTGCAAAGTCTGAAACTGTTATTATTTGCAATCTTGCCATGTATGTTTGAGCATGTTCTAGTAGGTTCTTGTAGATAACTCAGTGTTCATGTTTTGTCATGCTTTACCTGTACTTCATGCTCATGCCTTTTGTTCTTATGTTGGGGTGCTGTAGCTTATTGTTTTGGTGCTTGCAATATGCCTAGTTGCTGTTTTGGACAACTTGTCCTTTGAACTTGTATAGAGTGTATGTGTTGAACCGTTGCTCCGTTTTGAGTGTGCTCTATATGAAACTTGCTTGATTTTGCATGTAGTTTCATATTATCATGTTGCATCCTTGCTTTGAGGTGTTTGCTCGATGTTTGTATGCATTTTGCATCAATGCCATGTTTAACTTGTTTTGCTCATATCTTCTAGGCCGTAGCTCCGAATTAAATGAACTTTATATGTAACTTGACTAGAATTTCGTGTAGATCCTCTTGGTGCTTTTTAACTTGCTGTTTAACAACTTGAACATAAGGTTTATTCAGATCTGGACCAATTTCGAAATTTGCACATGAGGACTTAAAGAATTGTTATATGTTGTTTCCGGCCTCATTTAAACTTGCTTTAATGTGTTGGTCTTGTATGCATCATATTTTGCAATGAGTAGCTTCATGTAGTCTTGTCTTGCATCATGCTTCTTGTGCATCATGTCTTGTCTACGTGTGGTGTGTTTACTATGTTGTGTGCTTCTTCTCGATAGTTCCCGTTTCGTTGCGATCGTGAGGATCCGTTCGTCTACGCTTGGTTCGTCTTCGTGGCTTCATCTTCTTCATGGACTCGTTCTTCTTCCTTGCGGGATTTCAGGCAAGATAACCGCTACCCTGGATCTCACTACTATCATTGCTATGCTAGTTGCTTCGTTCTATCGCTTTGCTGCGCTTCCTATAAATTGTTCTTCAAGCCTCCCAAATTGCCATGAACCTCTAACCTTTGACACCTTCCTAGCAAACCGTTGTTTGGCTATGTTACCGCTTTGCTTAGCCCTCTTATAGCGTTGTTAGTTGCAGGTGAAGTTGAAGATTGCTCCATGGTGGACAGGGTTGTGTTGGGATATCACAATATCTCTTATATTATTAATGCATCTATATACTTGGTAAAGGGTGGAAGGCTCGGCCTTATGTCTGGTGTTTTGTTCCACTCTTGCCGCCCTAGTTTCCGTCATACCTTTGTTATGTTCCCGGATTTTGCGTTCCTTACGCGGTCGGGTGATTTATGGGACCCCCTTGACAGTTCTCTTTGAATAAAACTCCTCTAGCAAGGCCCAACCTTGGTTTTACCATTTGCCTCACCTAGCCCCTTTTTTCCCTTGGGAGTCACGCTCTCGAGGGTCATCTTATTTTTACCCCCCCGGGCCAGTGCTCGTCGTGAGTGTTGGTCCAACCTATCAGCCGCCGGTGGCCACCAGGGGCAACTCTGGGCTGGCCTACCGGAAGTTTGGACAATCCGGTGTGCCCTGAGAACGAGATATGTGCAGCTCCTATCAGGATTTGTCGGCACATTCGGGCGGCTTTGCTGGTCTTGTTTTACCATTGTCAAAATGTCTTGTAAACCGGGATTCCGAGACTGGTCGGGTCTTCCTGGGAGAAGGAATATCCTTCGTTGATCGCGAGAGCTTATCATGGGCTAAGTTGGGACACCCCTGCAGGGTATAAACTTTCGAGAGCCGTGCCCGCGGTTATGTGGCAGATGGGAATTTGTTAATGTCCAGTTGTAGATAACTTGACACCTGATCCGAATTGAAACACATCAACCGCGTGTGTAGCCGTGATGGTCCCTTCTCGGTGGAGTCCGGGAAGTGAACACGGTCTTTGGGTTATGTTTGACGTAAGTAGGAGTTCAGGATCACCTCTTGATCATTACTAGTTGACGACCATTCCTTTGTTTCTCTTCTCGCTCTCATTTGCGTATGTTAGCCACCATATCATGCTTAGTCGCTGCTGCAACCTCACCACTTTACCCCTTCCTTTCCCATTAAGCTTTGCTAGTCTTGAAACCCATGGTAATGGGATTGCTGAGTCCTCGTGGCTCACAGATTACTACAACAACAGTTGCAGGTACAGGTTTGCGATGATCATGACGCGAGAGCGATGTTTGCTTGTTTTGGAGTTCTTCTTCTGCTTCTTCTTCGATCAGGGGATAGGTTCCAGGTCGGCAGCCTGGGCTAGCAGGGTGGATGTCGTTTGAGTTTTTGTTTGTGTTTCATCCGTAGTTCGGATGTTGATCTTATGTGTGACGTACTGTTGTATTCGTGTGGCATTGTATGCCTCTTGTATGTATCCCCATCTATTATGTAATGTTGATGTAATGATATCCACCTTGCAAAAGCGTTTCAATATGCGGGTCTATCCTTGGTGGGACCTTCGAGTTCCTTTTGGATAGGGTCGCATGTTGGGCGTGACAATGAACAAGACTATTCTCGAGCTCTTCGCAATGCTAAAAGCTGCAGAGGTAGAAATCAAGAAGGAGCATCAAGTGTTGATGGTCAACAAGACCACTAGTTTCGAGAAAAAGGGCAAAGGGAAGAAGGGGAACTTCAAGAAGAATGGCAAAAGGTTGCTTCTCAAGAGAAGAAACCCAAATATGGACCTAAGCCTGAAACTAAGTGCTTCTACTACAAAGGGACTGGTCACTGGAAGCGGAACTGCCCCAAGTATTTGGTGGATAAGAAGGATGGCAAAGTGAAAGGTATATTTGATATACATGTTATTGATGTGTACCTTACTAATGCTCGTAGTAGCGCCTGGGTATTTGATACTAGTTCTGCTGCTCATATTTGCAACTCGAAACAGGGGCTACGGATTAAATGAAGATTGGCTAAGGACGAGGTGACGATGCGCGTGGGAAATGGTTCCAAGGTCGATGTGATCACCGTCGACACACAACCTCTACATCTACCATCGGGATTAGTTTTAGACCTCAATAATTTTTATTTGGTGCCAGCATTGAGCATGAACATTATATCTGGATCTTGTTTGATGCGAGACAGTTATTCATTTAAATCAGAGAATAATGGTTGTTCTATTTATATGAGTAATATCTTTTATGGTCATGCACCCTTGATGAGTGGTCTATTTTTGTTGAATCTCGACGGTGGTGATACACATATTCATAATATTAAAGCCAAAAGATGCAAAGTTGATAATGGTAGTGCAACTTATTTGTGGCACTGCCGTTTGGGTCATATCGGTGTAAAGCGCATGAACAAACTCCATGCTGATGGACTTTTGGAATCACTTGATTATGAATCACTTGGTGCTTGCAAACCGTGCCTCATGGGCAAGATGACTAAAACTCCGTTCTTCGGAACAATGGAAGGAGCTACTGACTTCTTGGAAGTAATACATACCGATGTATGTGGTCCAATGAGTGTTGAGGCTCGTGGCGGGTATTGTTATTTTCTTACCTTCACAGATGATTTGAGCAGATATGGTTATATCTACTTAATGAAACATAAGTCTGAAACATTTAAAAAGTTCAAAGAATTTCAGAGTGAAGTGAAAAATCATCATAAAAAGACAATAAAGTTTCTACAATCTGATCGTGGAGGAGAATATTTGAGTTACGAGTTTGGTCTTCATTTGAAACAACATGGGATAGTTTCACAACTAACGCCACCTGGAACACCACAGCGAAATGGTGTGTCCGAACATCGTAACCGTAATTTATTGGATATGGTGCGATCTATGATGTCTCTTACTGATTTACCGCTATCATTTTGGGGTTATGCTTTAGAGACGGCTGCATTCACTTTAAATAGGGCACCACCAAAATCCGTTGAGACGACTCCTTATGAACTGTGGTTTGGCAAGAAACTAAAGTTGTCGCTTCTTAAAGTTTTGGGTTGTGATGCTTATGTGAAAAAGCTTCAACCTGATAAGCTCGAACCCAAATCAGAGAAGTGCGTCTTCATAGGATACCCAAAGGAAACTGTTGGGTACACCTTCTATCATAGATCCGAAGGAAAAATCTTTTGTTGCTAAGAATGGATCCTTTCTAGAGAAGGAGTTTCTCTCGAAAGAAGTTAGTGGGAGGAAAGTAGAACTTGATGAGGTAATTGTACCTTCTCCCTTATTGGAAAGTAGTTCATCACATAAATCAGTTCCAATGATTCCTACATCAATTTGTGAGGAAGTTAATGATGATGATCATGAAACTTTAGATCAAGTTACTATCGTACCTTGTAGGTCTTCCAGAGTAAGGTTCGCACCAGAGTGGTATGGTAATCCTGTTCAGGAAGTCATGTTACTAGACCATGATGAACCTACGAACTATGAGGAAGCGATGATGAGCCCAGATTCCATGAAATGGCTTGAGGCCATGAAATCTGAGATGGGATCCGTGTATGAGAACAAAGTGTGGACTTTGGTGGACTTGCCCGATGATCGGCAAGCCATAGAAAATAAATGGATCTTTAAGAAGAAGACCGATGCAGATGGTAATGTTACTGTTTACAAAGCTCGACTTGTTGCAAAAGGTTTTTGACAAGTTCAAGGAGTTGACTACGATGAGACTTTCTCACCTGTAATTATGCTTAAGTCTGTCCGAATCATGTTAGCGATTGCCGCATTTTATGATAATGAAATTTGGCAGATGGATGTCAAAACTGCATTCCTGAATGGATTTCTAGAAGAAGAGTTGTATATGATGCAACCAGAAAGTTTTGTCGATCCAAAGGGTGCTAACAAAGTGTGCAAGCTCCAGCAATCCATTTATGGACTGGTGCAAGCCTCTCGGAGTTGGAATAAACGCTTTGAAAGTGTGATCAAAGCATATGGTTTTATACAGACTTTTAGAGAAGCCTGTATTTACAAGAAAGTGAGTGGGAGCTCTGTAGCATTTCTGATATTATATGTATATGACATATTGTTGATTGGAAATGATATAGAATTTCTGGATAGCATAAAGGGATACCTGAATAAGAGTTTTCCTATGAAAGACCTCGGAGAAGCTGCTTACATATTAGGCATCAAGATCTATAGAGATAGATCAAGACGCTTAATTGGACTTTCACAAAGCACATACCTTGATAAGGTTTTGAAGAAGTTCAAAATGGATCAGTCAAAGAAAGGGTTCTTGTCTGTGTTACAAGGTGTGAAGTTGAGTCAGACTCAATGCCCGACCACTGCAGAAGATAGAGAGAAAATGAAAGTCATTCCCTATGCTTCAGCCATAGATTCTATCATGTATGCAATGTTGTGTACCAGACCTGATGTGTGCCTTGCTATAACCATAGCAGGGAGGTACCAAAGTAATCCCGGAGTCGAGCACTGGCCAGTGGTCAAGAACATCCTGAAATACCTGAAAAGGACTAAGGATATGTTTCTCGTTTATGGAGGTGAAAAGGAGCTTGTCGTAAATGGTTACGTCGATGCAAGCTTTGACACTGATCTGGATGACTCTAAGTCCCAAACCGGATATGTATTTTTATTGAATGGAGGAGTTGTCAGTTGGTGCAGTTCCAAGCAAAGCGTTGTGGCGGGATCTACGTGTGAAGTGGAGTACATTGTTGCTTCGGAAGCAGCGAATGAACGAGTTTGTATGAAGGAGTTCATATCCGATCTAGGTGTCATACCTAGTGCATCGGGTCCAATGAAAATCTTTGTGACAATACTTGTGTAATTGCCTTGGCAAAGGAATCTAGATTTCACAAGAGACGCTTCAATTCCATCCGTCATCAAGCGTCGGAGGGGGACATAGAGATTTGCAAGATACACATGGACCCGAATGTTGCAGACCCGTTGACTAAGCCAACTCCACGAGCAAAACATGATCAGCACCAAAGCTCCATGGGTGTTAGAATCATTACTATGTAATCTAGATTACTGACTCTAGTGCAAGTGGGAGACTGAAGGAAATATGCCCTAGGGGCAATAATAAAGTTATTATTTATTTCCTTATTTCATGTTAAATGTTTATTCTTCATGCTAGAATTGTATTAACCGGAAACTTAGTACATGTGTGAATACATAGACAAAACATATTGTCTCTAGTATGCCTCTACTTGACTAGCTCGTTAATCAAAGATGGTTATGTTTCCTAACCATAGACATGTGTTGTCATTTGATGAACGGGATCACATCATTAGGAGAATGATGTGATGGACATGACCCATCTGTTAGCTTAGCATTATGATCGTTACAGTTTCATTGCTACTGCTTTCTTCATGACTTATACAAGTTCCTCAGACTATGAGATTATGCAACTCACGAATACCCGAGGAACACTTTGTGTGCTACCAAACATCACAACGTAAATGGGTGATTATAAAGGTGCTCTACATGTGTCTCCGAACGTGTTTGTTGGGTTGCCATAGATCGAGATTAGGATTTGTCACTCCGTGTTTCGGAGAGGTATCTCTGGGCTCTCTCGGTAATACTCATCACTATAAGCCTTGCAAGCATTGTGACTAATGAGTTAGTTGCGGGATGAATTAATACGGAACGAGTAAAGAGACTTGACGGTAACAAGATTGAACTAGGTATCATGATACCGACGACCGAATCTCGGGCAAGTAACATACCTATGACAAAGGGAACAATGTATATTGTTATGCGGTTTGACCGATAAAGATCTTCGTAGAATATGTAGGAACCAATATGAGCATCTAGGTTCCGCTATTGGTTATTGACCAGAGACGTGTCTCGGTCATGTATATATAGTTCTCGAACCCGTAGGGTCCACACGCTTAACGTTCGATGACGATTAGTATTATGAGTCTATGTGATTTGATGTATCGAAGGTTGTTCGGAGTCCCGGATGAGATCACGTACATGACGAGGAGTCTCTAAATGGTCGAGACATAAATATTGATATATTGGACGACTATGTTCGGACACTGGAAGTGTTCCAGAGAAGTTTCGGATAAAACCAGAGTGACAGAGGGTTATCGGAACCCCCGAGGGAACTAATGGGCCTCGATGGGCCTTAGTAGAAGAGAGAGGGGAGGCCAGGGCAGGCCGCGCGCCCCCTCCCCCTTGAGTCCGAATTGGACTAGGAAGGGGGGCGGCGCCCCCCTTTCCTTCTCCCTCTCCATCTCCCTCTCCTTCCTTCCCCCTCTCTTCCTTTTGGTGGAAACCTACTAGGACTTGGAGTCCTAGTAGGATTCTCCTCTTGGGGGCGCGCCAAGGAGGGACGACCAGCCTCCCCTCTCCTCCTTTATATACGGGGGAGGGGGCACCCCATAGACACACAAGTTGATCTTTAGCCGTGTGCGGTGCCCACCTCCACAGTTTTCCACCTCAGTCATATCGTCATAGTGCTTATGCGAAGCCGTGCGCCGGTAACTTCATCATCACCATCACCACGCTGTCATGCTGACGGAACTCTCCCTCGGCCTCAGCTCGATCTAGAGTTCGAGGGACGTCATCAAGCTGAACGTGTGCAGATCGCGGAGGTGTCGTGCGTTCGGTACTTGATCGGTTGGATCGTGAAGACGTTCGAGTACATCAACCGCGTTACTTAATGCTTCCGCTTTCGGTCTATGAGGGTACGTGGACACACTCTACCCCTCGTTGCTATGCATCACCTAGATATATCTTGCGTGATCGTAGGAAATTTTTTTAAATTACTGTGTTCCCCAACACAGCATGGGGTTATTCTGCTCGTTAGACCATGTGTATCTCCTCTCGTGAAGATAAATATCGCGTAGGGCATGGTCTGCTATGAACCTACGGAATCGGCCATGGTGCGGTGGTTGAAGTTGCAGTTGTTCTTGTCCGCGCAGGAAGTGATCATGTTGAAATCGCCTCCGAGGAGCCAAGGGCCGGCGATGATATCACGCAGGTCGTGGAGCTCGGCCATGAAGGCCAGCTTCTCGTCTACACCTTGCGTCTGTATAGGCCCGTGAGCCACCATGGGTTGAGTTAGCGCCAAGGGAGACGGTAGCGGAGATGTGGAACACCCCAACAATGGGGTTGGCAAGGGCTACACGATCACTACACCAAGCCGGAAGGATACCGCCGCGCGTTCCCGCCGCGGGCAGGAAGTAGAAGTCCGTAAACGGAGCACCCAAGGTCTCAATCAGAGTCGACAACGAGAGAGAATTCATCTTAGTTTTTGAGAAACACATAATACAAGGATCGGCAGAATCAATGACTGAACGATCGGCGGTGCACTTAGAGCGGCTATTGAGCCCACGCACGTTCTAGAAGTATCTTGAGGCAATGATCCATGGAAAGGTTGGTGGGGCCAGGGGGATGCAAGGGCGCTGGCGCATCAGACCTCAACCAGGCGAGGAGCAGCTGTAGTGGCGCCGTCTAGAAGCCCGGGGAGGACGATCCAGCCGTAGAAGTCGGCGAACGCGAGGACAATGTCACCGGCGAGGGGTCTGGTGAAGAGCATGTTGTAGCAGGCAAGTGCCTCCTCCGAGATGGGATCGTCTTTGCCCAGGAGCCCGAGGCGGTGCAGGAGAACGCGCTTAGCCTTTTTCTCCGAATCCAGGCCATAGTCGCCTTTGGCCAGCCGCCCGCTACATCGTGGCGTGAAGTTAGGCGGCACTGCACCGTGCTTGCGGCACATGGAGGGTGTGTCGAGGACGGGAGAGGGGCGCGTTCGGATGGAATTGCTGTAGATCAAGACTTGCTCAGGGAAGGGACAGGATGCCAACCCATTGGACATGTAGATTGGCAATTGTGCGGACATCTGCATGGCCTCGGGGGGCATGCAATCAACAGTTGCGCGTGGGCCAGCAGCATGCACTGGGGATGCAGCCATGCAGATCATGGGTGGGGGTAGGGTCCCGCAGCATGCACTGGGGACGCAGGGGTGCAGCTCGTAGGTTGGAGGGTGGGGTTCGCTAGAGACCCCGCAGGGATGAGGGCGACTGCCAGGGTGCCAGGGTGGGTCTCGGGATCTGAGGTGCTAATCCGGTCTGGCAGGGGATCGAGAAGCAGCGCAGAACCGGGGCCCACCGCAGCACGTGCGGCAGATGTTGGGCTGGCACTAGGCAAGGGTGGGCGTGCCTCGCTGATAGGAGCACGCGGAGGAGACGCGGGTGGGGCCTCAGGCAAAGGAGCCTGGTTGGTGGCGGAAGAATCTGAGGCAGGCTGGTTTGAAGGACGAGGACTGGGACCCACAGGATTGTCGGAGGGTGGGTTGGGGATGACAATTGGTGGCCCATCAATGGCCAGGGTGGTTGTGGCCTGCGTTTGAACAGAGGACGTGCCAAGGGTTTGGCCCGTAGCGGCAGACAACCTCGCCAGCCTTTGATGAACTGGGGGCCCACAGCTGATGCGGCCAACGATAGGATGGGCCCCAGGACGCCTTGCCACCCACGGAACGGTGGTGGCCTAGCATGGTGGCGGCTGCAATGCCTGATGGAGCCCTGGCCGGAGGGACCAGCTGGCCGGCGGTTGGAGGTGGGAGGCGGGAAGTCGTGCCAACAAGGCTAGGCCTCTGGGAGGGGACGTGAGGGCGTGTGGCCAGCGAGCGGAGGCGGAGGGAGTGGGGTAGGGAAGCGGTAGTCGTCGGCATGCCGCACATGAATGGATACTGGGAAATGCAGCATCAGGACAGCGAAGCAGTCAACAAGGTCAGGGTTTGCGCCGGCGAGGTCGTCGAGCTCGGCCAGTTGGAGCTCGGAGGTGCGCGGGATCGTGTCGGGGTTGGTGGTCCAGGCCGACAGCAGGAAGACCAACATGTCGCTGCCGTCTAGCGTCTCGGGAGCTAGCCAGTCGACAAGGCAGAACGGGGCGAGTAGCTGCATGACAGAGGAGATGTCCCAACCATGGTCCGGAATACCGGTGATCTTGATATCGGCGGAGATGTGAAGGGACACCGGCTCGGCCCCAACAAGGTGACTCTAGGGGTGTAGAATCAATCGGAACTTGGCGGCGCGGACCGATCTTGCAGCCATGAGGGCATGGGTGGCGGCATCCTGGAAACGGGGGAGAAACTCGTCATCGCAGCGTCGGTGAACGGTGAAGGCTGCCGGCCCGAGCTGGAAGGCTCATGCAGCTCGCGGGACGCATCGGCAGTGGAGACGCTGGAGCGGTTCCATGCGACGATGGCGATCAGGGCGATGTTCAGGCCACGCTCGACCGCCTCCGGGCGAGCGGTGCGGGGGAGGTAGCACACGGCGCCAGCCGGCCGCAGAGCGGGGTGGCCTGACAGAGACATGGGTGCAGCCATCATGCTGGTGCCTACGGAGCCGCGGGGCGAGGGAGTGGCCGAAGGAGGTGGCGAGGGGGTGACCGCGGCGGAGGAGGTGGTGTTGGTGCGATGGAGGCCGAGGGCGAACCCATCCCAGGCCTGGAGGACGCTGGTGGCGATGGGCCCGCAACACTCGAGACCGAAGAACCAGCAAAGCATGGGGACGATGGGCACGTATGCTTCGCTGCCGGCGTGCCCTCGGGGAAGATGAGTGGGGGGCATGCAGAACCTCGTGATGTGGCCGAAGAAGCGGCAGCGGCGACAACGCACATCCTTCTGGCACTAAGATCGGGGGTGACCGGTACCGACGCAATGTGGGCACTCCCCAGGGCGTGGAGGGGATGGTGGGCTGCGGACGCGGCCGACGTGGTCATCGCGCCGCCGGCAACGCAGGCTGCGAGGGCGTGGGCGGCGCCGGTCCATGGCAACCTCCCATCCACCACCATCTGCGGGGCCGACCTCAGCCTCGTGCATGACCCGGTGCACCTCAGAGCGGAGTCTGGGGCGCACGGCAGTCGACGAGGGCTGGGAGCAGGATGGGGGAAGGGCGGGCGACGAGTAGAGGGCGAGGTGGTAGGACCGTGCCCTGCGGTCAGACTCCGCCGAGGACGGGCTGGATTCCATCCAGCGATGCTCTTGGGGCCTGCCGCCTGCAGCCGGAGACGAGGGCGAGGAGGGAGAGGCCATGGGGAGGTGCGCGACGGCGCTAGAGCAGCGGCCGGCCTGATGAGGAGGTGGCCGTCGGTGGTCGGAGTGGCTGCCGGCGGTTAGGGGGTGGGGCGGGGGCCAAACTTCTCGTTCCTTGTAGTCTAAACAAGTACCAAAGAGAGATTTATCAACAGGCCCCACCGCAAGCTCGGACATGCAGGTGTTCTCCTGCCGTTGCGTGTCTATTTGCCTGCGTAGGTCGGTGACTTTGCCTTCCAGGCCTTCCAACCTCTATGAAAAGACAAGGAAAGACAAAGGTTCAACAACCACAAAAAGGTTGGGCGCGAGTCCGCAACGGACATCACACCCAGCCTCGGGGACTACTACTAGAGTCACAATAAGAAATTAGCAGAAGCCCTCACCTGGCACCTAGTCTCGGCCAAACCTCCCAGTCCATCCAGCGTGGCGCTCAGCTTCCCTAGGACATCCTATGCACCCGCCACCATAGCAACCAACGGCGAGGAGCTACAGGAACAGATGGGCACGTGGCGGCAACCTCAATCACCAGTCTCGTGGTGGGGCGCGACCTACAGAGCAGGGATACCACCGGCTCCACCCAAAGACGGGGCTGCATGGAGATCGGCTAGAGGTCCCATCATGGCCAGGCTTTGATTAGGCCCGAATGAGGACCCTGTGTCGACCTCTACGACTGTGAAACCAATCACGAGCCGAAGTCGGATGTGCACAGAGGTCAGACAGCTCAAGATAAGATAGAAAGAAGACAATAACTACAAAACCATACCAGTGAAGTGGGGTGATCTCCTCAGAATCCCCTAGGGTATGCCTTGCAACTCTATCTTATCCGCCTTCGGCTGCCCCACGACGGAGGACAAGCCCTTAGGGGCCACGCTCTCCCAATGAAGGTGAAACTAAACATCGCCAAGAGCTTCATCACGAGAAAACCTTGAAGCGATGGAAACATAGCGAGCAAGATCAACAAGCTTCCGCCTCCTTGGCATTGGTACTACCACTGGCACCGCGAGCTTCGGGGGGATCATGGGTCGTCTCGGGGTTGGCGGAACACCGGCGCCTCCGGCGCCTAGCTAGAGGGGACATCCTTGGATCCTGCCAGGCCCGCGGCCTCTTCACAGCGGATTGAATTGAGAGGCCCTCTGCGGACATTGGCGGTGGACTTGTTCTCCATTTGTCCAAGAAAGAAGGACGAGCCATCGTCCCCCAAGGCATCAGCAACTCATTACTGGCTTGTAGAGGAAGCACGTAGCGCTCCACCCAGGTTCGTGCAATGTGAACCCCCTTCAAGCCTCTCACCTTTAAGCGAGCAGTGGCGGCCATTAGTAGCTCGGTGTCATTAGGGAGATCGTCTGAGGACTCCCAAGAGTTCAAGTGCGTCGGGGACCCGCCAAAGAAGGCCGACAGGCTGTCTTAAAGCCTGGACACATAAACCACTTCAGGTCCCCATCGACTTCGGGAGGTCCATAGGGAAGAATGGAGTGAGAGACCGCAGTTAGATGCTCACCCCGTAAAGATCACGGACGATGCCCCCCCCCCTCATATATGCCTCGACACAGGAGTACCGACGAAACAAGTTAAAATGGCGGGCAGTCCCCATGAAGCCTTCGCAGAATGTGATGAAGTTCGCGGTATGGAGAATGCTCGTGGATTAAGGTGGTTAAGCTGACAACCAAAGAAAAAAGAAGCCCCTGCACGGACAGGTGTAGGGGGAAGTCGAGCCCTCGACCGAAAAAATTAAGGTGGAGCATCCACTCGTCGGGATGCGGCGCTGGTGAACTCTCCATCAATAGAGGAATCTGGTAGGCGAAAGGCAGAGGGAATGACCCTTCTTCCTTTAGCTTATGGACCTCTCCATCTGAGGCAAGGGAGCAGACCACAAGCTGACGACCATGTCGGCCTCCTACTGAGATTCACTGGCGGCGGTGGTCTCCCTCTTCCTTTCTTCTCGGCTTCCTTGGTCGCCTACACACCTCTGCCGCGGCCACAGGAGGACGAGCTCATCCATCCCATGGCTTTCCGCTCATGAGAAGAAACTGCGGGCTCGAATACCATGAATGTCGCAATGGCGGAGGCCGGGAGAAAGACGCTTGGGCTGGGGCGCAATGACGAAGATAGGAGTGAAATGGGAAACATCTTCCTCTCTTCTCCACTCATATGTCCAACCACAGGGCGCACCAGGAATCGAGGCATCCCAACGGGCCACGTACCCCCACTTTCTGCTGTAGTTGCCACTCTGTGAATTGTGGGCACGAGAATCTGGGCAAGTTTACCATAATGAGCGAAGACCCAATTGGCTCCTCGATTGGTGTTGACAAGGCAGTTCGCGGGCGTGGCTCATCACAAAAGGCAGGGGTAGGCCAAATTCTCCCCACGCCAAGAGAACATGGGGGTCTATGATGCTACAACTACGGCTCACCCCATGGGCGGGATCAAGATTAAGATATCCCGCAAATAACAAGCTTCCAAGGCCCAATTAAGTAATCACTAACAACTCCTCGACCGAGCTCCCAGAAGAAGGAGCTACATAAATAAGAAGAAAAGAGCCCATCGGCGGTCTCAAAGACTTCTCCCGCGACCTCTGCCACGTTCGGGGACTAAGTGGCTCCCTTAAGGGGGCCCGGCCTCGGTGTCTATCACAGGCCCACAAGGCCCAGGGCAAAGGAGAAGCCCTGAGGGAGCGCCGAAGACCTTCTAGCCCTCCAAGACAAGGGCAACAACGCTGAAGATCGACCATCGTGTAAACCCTTGACCTCCTTGCCTATATAAATGGAGGTCGGGGAACCATCTAGGGCATCTAATCTCAGATAGCAACTTTCGGTAGCAACCTCATACACCATTGTAATCTCTCGCATGAGGTACCCCTCCACTATGAATAACAAAAGCAAGCATGACGTAGGGTATTACTCTACGGAGGCCCACACCTGGGCCTTTGTGCGATCTCCGATCCGAGACTTCCAGTTACGCTTGGACCCCTACCAAGGGATCTGTTGGTATTTTGCACCGTTAGTATCCAAGTGAATGGACGTTCCTTGCATGAGGCATGTTTGAGAAAACGCACCGTCGTGGAGTGTTCCCTCAAAAAACCACTCCCAGAGAACGCACATGATTGCGTGCTATAACAGATATATTTATCATCCTATTATAGAAAGATTTGCCATGTGAAAGAGAAAAATTATCATGCTAGCGAAAAGATTTGTTAATAATTTTCCTTGTTGCAGTAGAGTAATTTGCCATGCATTTCAAGGATTTTTCATAATGCAGTAGAGAGAATTGCCAGGCTAAAGAAAAAGGAAGACTTGCCCACATGTTAAAAAAATTGCCATGCGGTAACAGGACGAATTGTTGTGTACACAGAAGAGTTGTTATACATTCTTATAAGTAAATTGCCATGCTACATCGTAGGGTGCCATGCTACACACGGAGTCCTTCTCTCTGGATGGTGTATGTGAACAAATGTTTGCATTGTTCCTTCGAAAGAGTACATGGGAAACAACAAAAATTGCCACATGTCACTGCTTTGAGGTTCGCACACGAGATCAAATATACCAGAGAGCATTCCCTAGAAAAACAACACTTCTAGAAAACGTCAGCTCATTAGCTATTCCGGTTTTTCTCGCGGAATTCTGTTTGAACCCCTTGGAAAATTTCGCCGGAGGTAGAGAAAAAACAAATGCGACTGGTTCATCAGGTAGCAAAAAATACCATACGCAGTGGAAAGAATCAAGGAAACGTAGCTTTTTGTTTTGTCAAGCACCACCAGCAGAACCGATCTGGAAATGAACGTCTGTAAGGTGCCAAAAATATATTTCAAGGCTAAGCTGCTGATAGAAATGACTAACCCTGTCCTAACATCACCAGGGGTATCTTCGATGACAGGAGCGACATTGTTCGATGATAAACCATTTCTGCACAAGTTATAAATCATTTCATAATATGCATTAACCTGGAGAAAATGTTTGAAATAATGACATTTCCACAGTTACAAAGTTGTTTTGATTTATTTGTGTTCTAAGACACATATAACAGGTGGAACAAATCCTCACAAATTGATGATATTTCTTTTAGTTTCTTGCATAAAACCCTAAGGGGCCAAAACAGATTTATCAGAAGAGAGGACAAGGAGAGATCAATACCTGTGCTGGAATATTTCTGCAACAAATGCCAAGTTCAGATTTGCTGAACCCTCAACAATATCTTTAGATGTTACATATCTTGTACAATCAAGCTTTTCGGCGGTTTCAAGTACTTTCTTTGCCCTTTCTTTAGGATCTGTAGTTTCTATCAGGGTCGTTGAGCTATGCTCGGGAGCAAGGGCACTGAGAAGGTAAGCATACGCTTCACCATCCTGCAAATACATCATACGAAAGCATAATGAAACCTTTTGTGTTAGCATTTCTGAAATAGCCGTCAATATCATAGAATGATTTAACAGGGCTACATAAACATGCCATAGAAGTCACAGTGTTTATTCTCGCAAAACAAAGTCACAGTATTTACTGTCGGTATGAAAAAATTGCATAGAGGTTGTGCATTTTTCAGGTCTGTTTTGTCTTATAATAGGTGTAATATCCATGAATAGTTGAATACAATTGATATACATACCTTAACATCAGTAGAGAAATTTGTTACAGTTTTTTTGTAACCTGCTTTCTTGATATGGAAGTTCATCCATTTGAGCAACATCTTATCTGGTGCTAAGTTGACAAGCTCCTCTGCTTCCTGTATAACATCATGTAACATAATTATCGAAACTTTGCTAATGCACAAGCATGTACATACAAGTTCTCTCGATGATTTGAACCTTGCTGTTATCATCAGCCACCAACTCCAACAACTCAGGTGTTTTCTTCAGATTCAAATCAGCTAAGAGTTGTATCTGAGAGAAGTCCAATGAAACAATTTGGAAAGATAGCATTCATCAATATTCTAGGTAACACTATATTGCTTAAAAATTATTTAGTAACTAACTCAGTGATGGTGGTTGTAGAAAGCACACCTTTATAATTTGGGATAGCAAACCAAGAACTAGATGAGGCTGAAAAAGGAAAAATACTTCAGCCGTACAAAGTAGAATGATTTTTGAGTAATAAATATATTGCTAGAATCTTTACTCGTACATGACATGTGAGTTGGCCATGGAACGACATATCCCATCGTATCTTTTTTTCTATAATCCTAAAATTCTAACAATGTAACGAGGAACCGCTCTTTCCCACTTTTTTGGAAAATTTATGACCACAAACTAATTGAGACACAAGGAAGCTTCTAAGAATTTAATAAAATAAGCACACACTCTTTTCCACCTTCCTAAAAAACCTGTAACAGTTAAGGAAACTAATTAAGACACAAACAAAACAAAGCTTGTTTGTATATAAACAATATAACCACCTCCCTGAAAAATCTCTAAATAAAAATGGAGCTGAGAACTTGTGCTTGCAGAGACATTGTATATAAATCATTCTGTGAACTGAACCAGGCCGATGACAACGCCTTAACACGACCGGGTACGTTTTTATCCGTTGCAAAGCACAGTTATGTTTCTGGTAGAGATAACATTTTTCTGTCCAAGAATTTGTCGATACCAAAAAGGTTAAGAGCCTCAAAATGCAGAAATGACGGAGTGATTTCGTTTTGTTGGGTTGCCTTGTGTTGTGCTCTTCTCTGTTGCGTGTTGGTGACGTCGGTCCGAGTTGGGCTTTTCCAGCGTTGCCGTGTCGTCGAACAGATCGACACCGGTGGCCGGGGAATGGCGGTGTTTGATCTGGCTCCGTGTCGGCCGTCAGCAGTCACTGGGTTGTATTCTCCCCGGTCCACCGGGACCGACTGGGAGGTAGGTGTGGACTCTTCCTACCGTGGAGGCACCGACTCAGACCCGGTGATTGATGTCGGGCTAGGAGTGGATGGAGGTGCCATTCACTCCTATCATGGTTGTGTGGTCATGAGATGGATGGTTGCAAGTGTCTAGGAGCATGGATGTCGGGGCGCCGACCCCTTATGGTGGTCCGCCTGTTTTGGGTCTTTGACAAGCATCATGGAGGCAGAGGTGGCTATGTCTCTTGGTCGACTGGGCGGCGAGCGGTGTAGCCGTGCGTGGCCCCGACGTGTTCTTTATTGTGGGCAGTGGCGTCGACCAGGTCTGTATCTGGTGGCTTGTGCTCATCGCGGCAGTTCTGGGTGAGCTACTGAGTGAAAGATCTACGCTTTGGTGTCGACGACTGCGGGTGTCGTGTTTCTATGGAGGACGTTGTTGTGGTTCTTCTCTCCATGCGAGGATTCTGGGTGAAGACCCTTATCCTCGTTTCCCCTCCTGATGTTGTATGCAGGCATGCTTATATTATCTTTCAGTAATGTAGTTGTGTCCTTTTAGGTTGTATGGATATCCCGGGATATGTTGTGTAAGAAGGCTCCCTCGCTACTTTGTATCGTTCATCCTGTACTTTGGTTTGCTAGTTTAAATTTAAATAGTAAATGAAGGAAAGTCATAGATCAAGATAAATAGTAACAAAAGAGAAGAACTTGAGAAATAGTAATAATTGTATTGATGCAATAAAACATAGAAACATACTCTGGCTTCAATCAGATCTTGTGTCCCAATGTTAACTAGAGTACAACCAATGGCCTCGGCGGAGTTGAGACAAAGAGTGTGGTTCTCATTCCTCTCCCACGGATTTAGATCCTTCTTTGTATTGATTGCTCTCTCGTCTATTGTGCCGGGAACGGCAACATTGATCAACTTGCTGGTTCAGTACAAGGTAAGGAAATAACTGCCTTAGAAAATTTGTTAACAAAAAATATAATTAAGAGATGTTGTGGTACTAAAAGAATACAATAAGCATTTAGAAGAAAATCTCACCAAAGCAGAACACCATCCCCAATAAGATTAAATAAATCGTTTGATGTTGGATCCAATGGCAAGAAATTCTTTAGGAAAGGGTCGTCCCCAAGAAAATTATTGATATGATTGACATAAGAAGTTTTTTCAGACTCATTAATGACGTGCAAGAGAGTAGTGGTCGATGCCTTCAAAAAGGACACTGATCCCTTCAAGTTCTTTTGGCCTCCTGATTTGTTGGTTCCCTTAGCTTTAAGGCTTAAGTACTCCTAACATATTGCAAGATTGTACAACTCATCAAACAAAAAGATTCATACATGAGTGAAAATGTGGAATCTTTTTTTACGAAAAAAATTTGGAATCAACAAAAGGTATGCCAAGATGATCCAATGTACCCTAAGGAACTGCTCAAATTCGATTGACTGGTTCATATCAGGGTATGACTCGCTCAAGAAGTTGGTGATATCCTCCTCGGTTAGAACCTCCTGAATGCCCCTAAGCTCCTCCATCACTGGCGGCAAATCTTTTATAGTTACATGCTCGGCATCCGATCTCTTTGCGGAAGTGAACTATACCGTGGAACATAAGAGGTAGCATTGTGATTACACAATTGTGCAAAGAAAACAACGCGGCTTTTCAAAATACATCAAGAGTGGCCTCAAGAAAGTGCTTACTTTTGTTTGGAGCGTTCGAAGCTGCACTTGGGTGAATTGGCTCTGAAGCCATGGATCAGAGACAAGAACACCAACAAAGCTAGACATTGTCTTCTGAATTCAGTTTTCCTCTCGTGCTAAATTAATTCATGCACCAATTCGGCTGTTGTTTGGACCTACAAAAACCAACCTTTGCGATACAGAAATCTTTTTAAAGGCTTCGGTCTTTGTTCTTCCTGTCTTCCTTCCTCCAATACGAGGAATCTATTCACTCCGCATTCATTGTTCCCAGCTCCAAAGCGAACTCCAAGAACTACGGGGAAGCGAATGTGTGGTTGGATTGTTGAGCGCCATAGGATAGTAAGAAAAAGGAAGAAGCTAAAATGGTGGCTCCTTTTTCGGCCTCCCGCAAATGCCTAGAATAGGAAAAAGCAGATAACCTATCTTAGAACATGAAGCTTCTACGGAGGACACCATCTCTCTCTCTCTCTCTCTCTCTCTCTCTCTCTCTCTCTCTCTCTCTCTCTCTCTCTCTCTCTCTCCCTCCCTCCCTCCCTCTCTCTCTCCCACATGCTCCTCATTTATGGGCTTGGGTGGCCCTGTACTTCCTCTCGACTTTTGTTCCCCGCGGGAGCTACTCGGCCAGCCCAATACTGTAGCTGAGCAAGATAATTTTTTTCTATGATTTTTTTATTGGTTCTTTCACTGATTTGCATTGGGTTTTTCTCTTTCTTCTCTTTTTTTTGTTTCTTTTCCTTTTTTCAACACATGTCTATTTTTTGCATACACATTGCACATTTTTTGTATAGACCAAGATATTTTTTTATACATGTTTAACATTTTTTAGATACATTATTAACATTTTTCCAAATGTTTTGATGTTTATCTTTTTCATACACATTTTCCATTTTGTATGTGTCTAAGACGTTTTTTATATACATTTAACATTTTTCAAATACATGATTAACATTTTTCAAGTACATGCTTTGAACATTTTTCGGGATATGTGTTTTTCTGCACGGTTTTTGAATATGTGTTGAACTTTTTAAAATACATGTTGAAACATTTTACTAAATGATATGAAACCTTTTTTTTAATCTATGCAAACATTTATTTACATTCTACAAAAGATTTTCTAAAAATGTCATAAACATATTGTTGGAATGCGTGAACAATTTTTAAATGTAACGTGCATCTTTTAATGATAAAAACTTTTTTGTGAATTATATGAACATTTGTTTATGTAACGTGCATTGTACGTATATTTTCTATGAATTTTCATACTATAACAGATATATTTGCCATGTTATTAAAAATATTGCTTTGTGAAAAAAGAAAAATGATCAAACACACACACACACATTTCCAGAGACCGTCAGCTTGTTAGCCTTTCCGTTTCTCATGGCGGAATTCCGTTTGAACCCCTTGGAACAGCTTGTACGTCGTCGTTGTGTACACGAAGAAAATGAGGTGCAACAGGTAGAGAAAAATTAAATGTGATTGGTTCGTCAGGTCTAGCAGAAAACACCGTACGCGTTGGAAGGAGTCAAGGAACCGCCAAGGTAGCTAGCACGCGGTTTTTAGAGCATCTTCAGCTGTTGGTCCCCAGGAAGCATAAAAATCGTCGCCTGGGGACGAACCGGCGGTATAATCTGCTCTGGGGGGCGGTCGGGCACCTAGCCGTCGCCCCAGGCGCCTATATCGGCCCATTTTCTACGTAAATGTGCCCGCTTGTTGGCCCACTTTCGGTGAAAAATGATCCGGTATCGGCGCGAATCGACCCATATTCGACATGGTTCGGCGTGAATTGTCAATATAATAATTTTCTATCACGTAGTTCATCACAGAAAATCAATAAAAATCAAATCAATTAACAAATAGTTCGATACAAATTATATAGTTCAACAAATAAAAACTCATATTTCATCACACATCGAGCTAGGCGTCGCCCTTGAGCCTCCATAGGTGCTCAACCAGATCCTGCTGCAGTTGTTGATGCACCTGTGAGTCTCGGATCTCGTGACGCATATTGAGGTAGGCAGTTTAGGTTGTCGGTAGCTAGTGATCAACTTGAGCAAGAGGACCCTGCATGTGGTATGGTTCAGTGTCAAACACTGGCTCTTCCTGCTCACTCTCAATGATCATATTGTGCAAGATGAAACAACAAGTAATGATCTCCCATATTTGATCTTTCGACCAGGTCTGAGCAGGGTACCGGACAGCAGCAAATCAAGATTGGAGCACACCAAATGCCTGCTCGACATCCTTCCTGCAAGCCTCCTGAACATTGGCAAAGTGTGACTTCTTGCCTCCTGGCACAGCGTTTGAGATAGTCTTCAGAAATGTAGACCATCTGGGATAGATGCCATAGCTAGGTAGTACCCCTTGTTGTAGTGCCGCCCATTGACCTCAAAGTTCACCGGAGGAGAATGACCTTCAACAAGCTTGGCAAAGACAGGGGAGAACTGCAGCATGTTGATGTCATTGTGAGTTCCTGGCATACCAAAGGAGTGCCAAATTCAGAGGTCTTGTGTGGCCACCGCCTCAAGTACCACACTGCAACCATCTTTGACGCCTTTGTACATCTCCTGCCAAGCAAATGGACGGTTCTTCCATTTCCAATGCATACAGTCGATGCTTCCAAGCATCCCAGGAAATCCTTTTGCTGCATTATGTGCTAGGATCCGAGCAGTGTCTTCTGCATTGGGTATTCACAAGTATTACGGTCCAAACACTGCCACCACTGCCCTGCAGAACTTGTAGAAACACTCAATGGCCGTGGACTCGGCCATGCGTCCATAGTCGTCAAGTGAATCATCGGGAGCTCCGTATGCAAGCATACTTATCGCTGTCGTGCACTTCTGGATTGAGGTGAATCCAAGTTTGCCGGTGCAATCCTTCTTGCACTTGAAGTAGCTGTCGAACTCCCGGATGAAATTCATGATCCTGAGGAAAAGCTTTCGGCTCATCCGATAACGGCGCCGAAATACTTTGTCGCCGTGTAGTGGAGCGTCGGCGAAGTAGTCAGAATAGAGCATGCAAAAGCCTTCCAAACGATGTTGGTTCTTTGCTTTCATCTGCCCGACGCCGAGCCACCTAGCCGCGGCTTTTCATTGCTCGCGAGCAGGCCGGCGAGTGCGGCGAGGACCATGAGATGTTTCTCTTCCTGGACGTCGGCGTCGACTTCCTCCTCCAACAGCGCGGCGAGCGCCTCCTCGTCGTTCGAGTCCATTGCCGAGAAGGCAAATCCTCGAGCACCTTGTGGGCGTGGTGGGCACACACCCGCCGGTACACCGCCCTGCGCGGCCGGAACGCTGGAAAAATCGCCCGGACGGTGGTGGAGAGGCTACCGCGGCGAAATCTCCTCTCTTTCCCGGCGGAGAATGGCCTATCTAGCGGTGGTGGGCGGCACCGGGATCGGCAGGGTGGCAGCCGAGCGCGTGGGGGTGGAAGGCGAATCTGAGCTATTGGCTTGACTTTTCGCCTGACAGTAGGGCCCAGGCGTGTTTTTCCCTTGCGCTGGAACCCCCGAGCACCCCTCATTGCGCCGGGTTCGGCCTGCGATCGTCGGGCCCAAACGAGCCGGCGGATTTCGGTGTCTTGAGGGCTCGACTAGAGTGTTTTTTCGGCACCGACACGTAAAACAGCGACTAGAGGGCCTGTTGGGGGCGCGGCTAGAGAGGATCTTAGAGCATCCACAGTGTGTGATATTTCCGCCTCTAAGCCCGCCTCCAAGCGTGTAGCAGCTGCCTCTATACACTGCACGTTGCTGTCTCTAAGCTAAAAACACTAGCATCGACGCTAGCGTAAGAGGCTGCCTCCAAGCTCAAAAGCAATGGTCCAGACCCACCGGTCAGCTAGTGCTGCATGTGCTGCTCATCATCCAAACAAGTAAAAACTATTATTTTTAATTAAAAGGTGGGCTCCATGTTAAAGGCAACGGGCTTGTAAACACGCTGCAGCTTTAGACGCTAAGATTAAAGGCTCATATATGGGACCCAGCTTAGAGGCTGGGTTGCCTCTATACACTGCTGATGCCCTTAGCGAAGTGCAAGCCAGCAGGCAGCACAAAGGCCCGTCGTTGTCGCCGAAGTGGTGCCTGTGCGGTCGTGCGGCTCGCTCACCGCAGCGTGGGTCCCACGCCACATTCCCGCGGCGCGGCCTCGCAGCACTGTGCGCGGAGACGCGTGGGTTCGACCACACGCAGTCGCGGTCCAGAACAGCCGAACCGCGCAGCGGTTGCTTACGCTGCGCCACCGGCGTAGGCATCTACTCCCTCCGTTCCGAATTACTTGTCTTGGATTTGTCTAGATACGAATGTATCTAGCACTAAAATGAGTCTAGATACATCCGTATCTAGATAAATCTAAGACAAGTAATTCGGAACGGAGGGAGTAGATGGGAATTGGTGGAGGCCAGCAGACATGAGAATAGACTAGGCGGAGGTCGAGGTGGGGCCCGCGAACATGGGCGTCATGTGGGATGAGGTTGCTGTGCCGGCATCTGCCTCGCCCACGCCCAGTTGCCCATATGGCATGCATGAGCTGTATGCACTTTCGCTATTCCGTTCCCTTCTTTTCTTCTTTCTTTCTCCAAGACAAGAAAAAAGAACAACCAACATCTCTATCTATAGCTTCTGCAGCGAAAATGGACGCCGGTAAAAGGGCTACTACTGCACTAGTGCCGCGTTACGGCGATAGGCTGCAAGTGTAGCAGCAGCATTTCTGTTCTACCCCAGGCAGAAACTGGTGATCCTGTGTAGTACCGGCGTGTCTTTTCCTTTGCTTTTCCAAGCCTCAAATGCCGGGGTGTCATTCATGTGAAAATCTGCTTGTTTTGCCAGTAAAAAAATTCGCATACTTCTGTATCGTCCTTCGTAATGAGGTACTTGACCTTTTACCCAACCAAGCAGGAGTATGTTTACAAAACAATCTCTTTCGTCCCGTTTATATAAAAATCAACAATGAAATAAATACACGCCAATTGATACAAAATGATGCCGTAGCCTTCATAGAACACCGATGTCAAGATAACGCATCATGCACGACGCACGCCATTACGCTCACAAAAAAGAGCACATAAATAATTGAGTATTATGTCACATTACATCCTATAGCACCTAAGCTCCACGAAAACGTCCTCAGAAGAGAGAATGGCACGAATCGTCTCCGCTGCTGAGTCCAGCGGATAGAGGTTTTCATCCGGAGCCTGCACACGGGGAGGAGCACCATCCACCGGCCCGTGCTGTTCGCAACCCACGCCGCCGACCACCATTGGACATTAGATAGGGACGGATCCCGATCCGCTGCCGCCACCAACGCCAGCCAACCTCTACGGAGTATCACTATAGAATCCACCAACGCTCAAGTATTTCACCAACCTACTTCTCGCTAGTAAAATTTCATCAAACGGACACCATCAAATGTCCACGGGAATCCGATCAGGCGTCTGGCATTTAGTAGTGATGGCAAATGGCCGCCCCTCTTTTTCTCCCATAACCTAAATATTGGAAAGAATCATAGATAAATACTGTAATGCATCAATGACACAAAGACAAATTTCAATGCAACAATAATTCAAATAAAATTATTACAATCCAAACATAGAAGTATGAAATAAACAGTTCAAATTTAAATTTAATTTATTGTTGTTATAAAACGCTCACAAAGACTCAATGTGATCATTGTGAAGTTGTGTACGAGTTCCTCGGTTGTAAATCTGATTATACATTTAGAGAAATTCCTGAAACGTTGTCGAATTCTGCTGCTCCTGAAGCTAGATAAGATCATTCATATAATGAAAATGCAGACCCTGTAAAATACCTCACCCTCATCTTCGACAATTATGGTGTGCATGATCATATAACATGTCATCATCACCCAAAAATGGCTCTGTATATTTTTTTTGAAGGTCACCGGGGGAGGGCAAAGCCCTCCACGTGAATTTTCTTTTTCTATTGATTCACACCCCCGAAGGGGAGACATCAAGTTTTACACAGAGAGAGAGGGGGGAGGGGGGGATTACACAATCCACAAACCATAGCACTGGCTACCTCCCAGGATGCGAGAACACCTGCAACCATCTGTCGACGCACGCCCGTTCATCTACTTTCAGGCGTCCTCGCCACAGGGCCGAGTCCTCCCTACAGCATGCGAGAAGACGGGCGAGGGAGGGCACCGCCACACGGAAGACCACGGCGTTCCTGTGCTTCCATAGCTGCCAGCAGCACAGGAGAGTGAATGTAGCGCAGGCAGTATCTCCGACCACCCCCCGGACGTCGAGAGCCTGGAGAGCGCCCACCTGATAGCCTTTGTCGACCACGTCAACCCCCACAGCCCGCCAGAATGATCGGGCGAAAGGACACTCAAACACCATGTGATCCGCCGTCTCCAGTCCGCATGAACAGACAGGACAAGCAGCCCCCTCCGTCGTGACGATGGTTTTCCGCAGCAAGACGTCTCTTGTGTTGACCCGTCGTTGGACCAGGAGCCACCCAAAGAAGCGAACGCGGGAGGGAGCGGTGCACCCCCAGAGGAACGCCGCGAACGATGCCTGCACGCCGCCGAATCTCTCCAGGGCGTAGACGGCCACCGTTACGAGGCTCCCACGCGCGCCCGAGCACAACATCGGTCTGCGCTCGTCGTCGCCGGGGCTCGCAGCATTGTCGTCGATCAGGGCCAGAAGGGTAGCCCGCTCTACGGCGCCGACAGTGGTAAGCCTGGGCACCAGCACACTATCCAGTCCGCGCGCACGCACCTGCCACACCGTGCCCTCCTTTGCCGTCGTGTGTGAGTGTAGCACCGGGAGGGCCACCACGAGAGGCCCACACGGGAGCCAGGAGTCGAGCCAGAAGGACGTCCGCCTCTCATCACCAACCGTCACCCTGGTGATCCTGCGGTACAGCGGGAGCAGCCGCGCCAGCGCCTTGCCGTGCTCCCCCGCACTCCTGCTGGCCGTTGGCGAGAGAAGGGAGCAGCCGTCGAGCTCCGCCCACACCCACAGGGCCCATCTCGAGGACGAGGAAGCTGTGTGGAGCCGGTGCAGCATCTTAAGCAGAAGACACCGATTCTGCGTGGCTAGGTCTCGGACGCCCAGCCCACCCTCCGCATTGGTCCTGCAAACGCGCTCCCAAGCCACCAGGCATTGCGCTCCAGAGGCGCGTTCGGCCGCATTCCAGAGGAAGGCCCTTCGGAGCGAGTCGAGCTCCTTGATCACCGCCGGCAGGAGCATCATTGCCACCATGGCATAAGTGGGGAGGGCGTCGAGAATAGCGTTGATCAGGACCAAACGCCCGGCCGGGAAGAGGAGACGAGCCCTCCATCTAGCCAGGTACTTGTCAACCTTCCGATCATGGGTAGGAAGTCAGCGAAGCAGAGCTTTTCCCACGACAACGGTAGCCCTAGGTAGGCTTGCGGGAACCCTTGAACGGCGCAGCCAAGGGCGCCAACGGTCTCCAACAACACCTCCTCGGGAACGTGCATGGGGACCAGAGTACTTTTGGCGAAGTTGATGTTCAGCCCCGTCGCCGCCACAAAGTCGTCAAGGATACGGCGTAGGCGAGCAGCGGCGCCGGTGTCCACGTGGAGGATGACAAGCGTATCATCGGCATATTGCAGCACTAGGGGGCTCACCATGTATGAGGGGGTGGAACAACCCCCCATCTTGCCTGATCATCTGCTGCAGCACGTCGGCGACGATGAGGAAGAGGTAGGGCGAGCACGAGTTGCCTTGCCGCAGCCCCCGGCGCACCGTGAACCACTTCCCGGGCACGCCGTTCAGCAGCACCGCCGACCGCGAGGACTCGAAGATCAGGTCCATCCAGGCGCACCACCGGTCGGGAAAGCCGCGCGCCATGAGGATCCGGCGTAGCGCCCCCCAGTCGATCGAGTCGAATGCCTTGGCGAAATCCAGCTTGAACACGAGGGCCGGCGCCCCCCGTTTGTGCAGCACTGGATCACCTCGGTGGCACACACGAAGTTCTCGGAGATGCTCCTCCCCGCCAAGACCCCAGACTGGTCAACATCGATGATGCCCCCGATCTGCTTCTGCAACCTCGAGGTGAGGCCACGACAGAGGATTTTCACGTCCCCGTTCTAAAGGGAGACTGGGCGAAAAGCGCCCGGCGTCGGCACGCCCCCACCTTTGGGCAGCAAGGCAATGTACGCGCGGTTGATGGCGTCTAGGTCCGCGGTGCCATCATGGACCGCGTCGAACAGCCGCTGCAAGTCGTCCTCGACCGCACTCCACGCGGCCTGGTAGAACGCGGGGCCAAGGCCGTCCGGTCCAGGCGCACTAGTCCGGTCGAGGAGGTTCGCCGCCTCCTTGATCTCGCTGGATGAGAACGGCGCGACCAGGGCCGCCGCATCCACCCTCGGCGCGTCACGGTAGAGAGCCTCAGGGTCGAAGCGCCACACGGAGGGGCGAGCCCTGCCCAAAAGCTCGGAGTAGAAAGTGAGCAGGGCCGCCGCCTTCCCCGCATGGTCCATCACCATGGCATCGTCGACGTCGAGGACACGGATCGTGTTGGCGCGGCGACGGTGGGAGGCGCTCGCGTGGAAGAAGCCGGTGTTCTCGTCCCCTTCACAGACAGCACGGCATTTCCCGCGCTGCTTCCAGTACGCGCTCTGACGCCTGATCGAGACCGCCAAAGCCGCACGCGCATCCTTCCTGAGCCCTGTTTCGTCAAAGGACAGGGGACGGTACTCCTCCCAAAAGTCAAGCAAGAGTCATTATCAAAAGCAGGAATGAATTTGTGGAGCCTTTTCCAAACCTTGGTCGTAGTCTGAAACCTTTTTTTGCGAGCCGCCAGGCAGCCCACAACACACCGACCGGCCCCCGTGCTCGACCAGGCGGGGAGGGTAGAGGGGAGAAATTGAGGATCGCGGAGCCAAGCATTCTCAAAGAAAAAACGCGAGGAGGAAGGAATTCTCGTCGCCGCCTCCACTACCAGGGGCACATGATCCAAGGTAGGACGAGGACGAGACGACAGACACGAGTCCGGGAAGGCGACGTCCCAAGAGGAATCAAAGAAAACGCGATCTAAACGAGCCAGAGTGGGGGAATCTCGCTTGCTCGTCCAGGTGAAAAGCCGATCCAACAGGGCGAGCTCGTGCAGAGCAAGAGAGTTAAGGAGGGAGTTGAGCACAGCCGCATGAGAAGCATCAAAACGGTTGTTATTCTTCTCGCGAGGGTAGCGGATGAGGTTAAAGTCCCCAAGCACCAGCCAGGGGCCGGTGATGCCCAACGAGACCGACCGGAGATCCTCAACAAAGTCCGCCGTCAACGCATGATCAGAGGGGGCGTAAACGTTGGTGATCATGAAGGAGGGAGCGCACCGCGTGGAAGAAAGGGAGGCCGTAAGCGTGTAACGGGAGGACGAGGATGAGGACAGACTCAGGATGCTAGGGTCCCAAGTGGTGACGATCCCGCCTCTGCTGCCATCCGCATCTTTGGTCACAAACGAACCAAGGCAGTTCGGCAAGAACGAGCGAGCCTTAACGGGGGACAATTCAGAAAGCTTGCTCTCCTGGATACAAGCGAGGACGGGGTTGACAGTGTGGATAGCGTTCCTCACTACATTACACTTGTCAGCGTCCCCCAACCCTTGCACATTCCAACATAGGAACGAGAGTTTAGAGTACGAGGCACTATCCATCACAGACAAAAGCACCAAGTACAGATAGGGAAGAAAACAGAGACGACAACTTGACGGGGTACAACCGAACACCACAGCGGCGGACAGCACAAACGCTGTAGATACCCGCATACTTAGCCCTAGGACACGATAGAGGGCGGGGGGATTGTTGGAAATATGCCCTAGAGGCAATAATAAAAGTATTATTATATTTCCTTGTTCATGATAATTGTCTTTTATTCATGCTATAACTGTATTATCCGGAAATCGTAATACACGTGTGAATACATAGACCACAATATGTCCCTAGTGAGCCTCTAGTTGACTAGCTCGTTGTGATCAACAGATAGTCATGGTTTCCTGACTATAGACATTGGATGTCGTTGATAACGGGATCACATCATTAGGAGAATGATGTGATGGACAAGACCCAATCCTAAGCATAGCACAAAGATCGTGTAGTTCGTTTGCTAGAGCTTTGCCAATGTCAAGTATCTTTTCCTTAGACCATGAGATTGTGCAACTCCCGGATACCGTAGGAATGCTTTGGGTGTATCAAACGTCACAACGTAACTGGGTGGCTATAAAGGTGCATTACAGGTATCTCCGAAAGTGTCTGTTGGGTTGGCACGAATCGAGACTGGGATTTGTCACTCCGTGTAAACGGAGAGGTATCTCTGGGCCCACTCGGTAGGACATCATCAGAATGTGCACAATGTGACCAAGGGGTTGATAACGGGATGATGTGTTACGGAACGAGTAAAGAGACTTGCCGGTAACGAGATTGAACAAGGTATCGGTATACCGACGATCGAATCTCGGGCAAGTATAATACCGCTAGACAAAGGGAATTGTATACGGGATCGATTGAGTCCTTGACATCGTGGTTCATCCGATGAGATCATCGTGGAACATGTGGGAGCCAACATGGGTATCCAGATCCCGCTGTTGGTTATTGACTGGAGAACGTCTCGGTCATGTCTGCATGTCTCCCGAACCCGTAGGGTCTACACACTTAAGGTTCGATGACGCTAGGGTTATAAAGGAAGTTTGTATGTGGTTACCGAATGTTGTTCGGAGTCCCGGATGAGATCCCGGACATCACGAGGAGTTCCGAAATGGTCCGGAGGTAAAGATTTATATATGGGAAGTCCTGTTTTGGTCACCGGAAAAGTTTCGGGCGATATCGGTAATGTACCGGGACCACCGGGAGGGTCCCGGGGGTCCACCAAGTGGGGCCACCTGCCCCAGAAGGTTGCGTGGGCCAAGTGTGGGAGGGGACCAGCCCCTAGGAGGGCTGGTGCGCCCCCCACAAGGGGCCAAGGCGCAAGGGAGAGTGGGAGGGGGCAAACCCTAGTCCAGATGGGCCTTAAGGCCCATATTGGTGCGCCTCCCTCTCCTCTCCCCTCTTGGCCGCCTCCCCTTTGCCATCTAGGGCTGGCCGCACCCCTTGGGGGTGGGAAACCCTAAAGGGGGCGCAGCCCCCCCTTCCCCCTATATATAGTTGAGGTTTGGGGCTGCCATACACATGAGTTCTCTCCCTCTTGGTGCAGCCCTACCTCTCTCCCTACTCCTCCTCTCCCATGGTGCTTGGCGAAGCCCTGCGGGATTGCCACGCTCCTCCACCACCACCATGCCGTTGTGCTGCTGTTGGATGGAGTCTTCCTCAACCTCTCCCTCTCTCCTTGCTGGATCAAGGCGTGGGAGACGTCACCGGGCTGTACGTGTGTTGAACGCGGAGGTGCCGTGCGTTCGGCACTTGATCATCGGTGATTTGAATCACGACGAGTACGACTCCATCAACCCGTTCACTTGAATGCTTCCGCTTAGAGATCTACAAGGGTATGTAGATGCACTCTCCTTTCTACTCGTAGCTGGTTTCTCCATAGATAGATCTTGGTGACGCGTAGGAAAATTTTGAATTTCTGCTACGTTCCCCAATAGTGGCATCATGAGCTAGGTCTATTGCGTAGATTCTTTGCACGAGTAGAACACAAAGTAGTTGTGGGCGTTGATTTTGTTCAATATTCTTACCGTTACTAGTCCAATCTTGTTTCGACGGTATTGTGGGATGAAGCGGCCCGGACCGACCTTACACGTACTCTTACGTGAGACAGGTTCCACCGACTGACGTGCACTTGGTGCATAAGGTGGCTAGCGGGTGCCAGTCTCTCCCACTTTAGTCGGAACGGATTCGATGAAAAGGGTCCTTATGAAGGGTAAATAGCAATTGGCATATCACGTTGTGGTTTTGCGTAGGTAAGAAACGTTCTTGCTAGAAACCCATAGCAGCCACGTAAAACATGCAAACAACAATTAGAGGACGTCTAACTTGTTTTTGCAGGGTATGCTATGTGATGTGATATGGCCAAGAAGAATGTGATGAATGATATGTGATGTATGAGATTGATCATGTTCTTGTAATAGGATTCACGACTTGCATGTCGATGAGTATGACAACCGGCAGGAGCCATAGGAGTTGTCTTTATTTATTGTATGACCTGCGTGTCATTGAACAACGCCATGTAATTACTTTACTTTATTGCTAACCGTTAGCCATAGTAGTAGAAGTAATAGTTGGCGAGACAACTTCATGAAGACACGATGATGGAGATCATGATGATGGAGATCATGGTGTCATGCCGGTGACGATGATGATCATGGAGCCCCGAAGATGGAGATCAAAAGGAGCAAAATGATATTGGCCATATCATGTCACTATTTGATTGCATGTGATGTTTATCATGTTTATGCATCTTGTTTACTTAGGACGACGGTAGTAAATAAGATGATCCCTTACAAAAATTTCAAGAAGTGTTCTCCCCTAACCGTGCACCGTTGCTACAGTTCGTCGCTTCTAAGCACCACGTGATGATCGGGTGTGATGGATTCTTACGTTCACATACAACGGGTGTAAGACAGTTTTACACAGCGAAAACACTTAGGGTTAACTTGACGAGCCTAGCATGTACAGACATGGCCTCGGAACACGGAGACCGAAAGGTCAAGCATGAGTCGTATAGTAGATACAATCAACATGAAGATGTTCACCGATGATGACTAGTCCGTCTCACGTGATGATCGGACACGGCCTAGTTGACTCGGATCATGTAATCACTTAGATGACCAGAGGGATGTCTATCTGAGTGGGAGTTCATAAGATGAACTTAATTATCCTGAACATAGTCAAAAGACCTTTTGCAAATTATGTCGTAGCTCGCGCTTTAGTTCTACTGTTTTAGATATGTTCCTAGAGAAAATATAGTTGAAAGTTGATAGTAGCAATTATGCGGACAATAGAAAGCTTGTGTCCTTAATGCACTGCTCAGTGTGCTGAACCCCAAACGTCGTTTGTGGATGTTTCGAACATCGAACATACACGTTTTGATAACTACGTGATAGTTCAGTTAAATGGTTTAAGTAGAGGCACCAAAGACGTTTTCGAAACGTCGCGGAACATATGAGATGTTTCGAGGGCTGAAATTGGGATTTCAGGCTCGTGCCCACGTCAAGAGGTATGACACCTCCGACGATTTTCTTAGCCTGCAAACTAAGGGAGAAAGCTCAATCGATGAGCTTGTGCTCAGATTGTCTGAGTACAACAATCACTTGAATCGAGTGGGAGTTGATCTTCCAGATGAGATAGTGATGGTTCTCCAAAGTCATTGCCACCAAGCTGCTAGAGCTTCGTGATGAACTATAACATATCAGGGATAGATATGATGATCCTTGAGGTATTCACGATGTTTGACACCGCGAAAGTAGAAATCAAAAGGAGCATCAATTGTTGATGGTTGGTGAAACCACTAGTTTCAAGAAGGGCAAGGGCAAGAAGGGATACTTCATGAAACGGCAAATCAGCTGCTGCTCCAGTGAAGAAACCCGAGGTTGAACCCAAACCCGAGACTAAGTGCTTCTGTAATAAAGGGAACAGCCACTGGAGCAGCATTACCCTAGATACTTGGTAGATGAGAAGGCTGGCAAGGTCGATAGAAGTATATTGGATATACATTATGTTAATGTGTACTTTACTAGTACTCCTAGTAGCACTAGGGTATTAAGATACCGGTTCAGTTGCTAAGTGTTAGTAACTCGAAATAAAAAAGCTACGAAATAAAAGGAGACTAGCTAAAGGTGAGCTGACGATATGTGTTGGAAGTGTTTCCAAGGTTGATGTGATCAAGCATCGCACGCTCCCTCTACCACCGAGATTGGTGTTTGCGTTGAGCATAGACATGATTGGATTATGTCTATCGCAATATGGTTATTCATTTAAGGAGAATAATGGTTACTCTATTTATTTGAATAATACCTTCGATGGTCCTGCACCTAAATAAATGGTTTATTGAATCTCGATCGTAGTGATACACATTTTCATGCCAAAAGATATAAGATAGTAATGATAGTACCACTTACTTGTGGCACTGCCATGTAAGTCATATTGGTGTAAAACGCATGAAGAAGCTCCATGTTGATGGATCTTTGGACTCACTCGTTTTTGAAAAGTTTGAGACATGCAAACCATGTCCATTGGTGTATACGCATGAAGAAACTCCATATAGATGGATCGTTTGGACTCACTTGATTTTGAACCACTTAAGATATGCAAATCATACCACATGGGCAAGATGACTGAAAAGCCTCGTTTTCAGTAAGATGGAACAAGATAGCAACTTGTTGGAAGTAACACATTTTGATGTGTCCAGTCCAATGAGTGCTGAGGTATGCAGTGAATATCGTTATGTTCTTACTTCACAGATGATTCGAGTAGATGTTGAGAATATTTACTTGATGAAACACAAGTCTGAATTATTGAATGGTTCAAGTAATTTCAGAGTGAAGTAGAAGATCATTGTGACAAGAGGATAAAATGTCTATGATATGATCATAGAGATGAATATCTGAGTTACGAGTTTTGGCACACAGTATTAAGACATTGTGGAAATTGTTTCACAACTAATACAGCCTGGAACACCATAGTGTGATGGTGTGTCCGAACATCATAACTGCACCCTATTGGATATGATGCATACCATGATGTCTCTTATCAAATTACCACAATAGTTTATGGGTTAGGCATTAGAGACAACCACATTCACTTTAAATAGGGCACCACGTAATTCCGTTGAGATGACACTGTATGAATTATGGTTTAGAGAAACCTAAGTTGTCGTTTCTTAAAGGTTTGGGGCTGCGACGCTTATATGAAAAAGTTTCAGGATTGATAAGCTCGAACCCAAAGCGGATAAAATGCATCTTCATAGGACACCCAAAACAGTTGGGTATACCTCCTAATTCAGATCCGAAAGCAATATGAATTGTTTCTTGAATCGGGTCCTTTCTCGAGGAAAGGTTTCTCTCGAAAGAGTTGAGTGGGAGGATGGTGGAGACTTGATATGGTTATTGAACCATCACTTCAACCAGTGTGTATCAGGGCACAGGAAGTTGTTCATGTGGCACCTACACCAATTGAAGTAGAAGCTTATGATAGTGATCATGAAGTTTCGGATCAAGTCACTGCCGTACCTCGTAGGGTGACAAGGATACATACTACTTCAGAGTGGTACAGTAATCCTGTCTTGAAGGTCATGTTGCTAGACAACAATGAACCTACGAGCTATGGAGAAGCGATGGTGGGCCCGGATTCCGATAAATGGCTCGAGGCCATAAAATCCGAGAGAGGATCCATGTATGAAAACAAAGTGTAGACTTTGAAAGAACTACTTGATGGTCGTAAGGCTACTAGGTACAGATGGGTTTTAAAAGGAAGACGGACGATGATGGTAAATGTCACCATTAAGAAAGCTCGACTTGTCGTTAAGATGTTTTCTGACAAGTTCAAGGAGTTGACTACGGTGAGACTTTCTCACTTGTAGCGATGCTAAGAGTCTGTTGGAATTATATTAGCGATTACTGCATTATTTATGAAATCTTGCAGATAGGATGTCAAAACATTGTTTCCTCGATGATTTTCTTGAGGAAAGGTTGTATGTGATACAACCGGAAGGTTTTGTCAATCCCGAAAGATGCTAATAAGTATGCAAAGTTCCAGCAATCCTTCTAAGGACTGGAGTAAGCATCTCGGAGTTGGAATATGCACTTTGATAAGATGATCAAAGATTTTGGGTTTATACAAAGTTTATGAGAAACTTGTATTTCCAAAGAAGTGAGTGGGAGCACTATAGAATTTCTGATGAGTATATGTTGTTGACATATTGATGATCAGAAATGATGTAGAATTTCTAGAAAACATATAGGGTTATTTGAAAGGTGTTTTTCAATAGAAAACCTGGATTAAGCTACTTGAACATTGAGCATCAAGATCTATAAGGATAGATCAAAATGCTTAATAATACTTTCAAATGAGCACATACCTTGACATGATCTTGAAGGTGTTCAAGATGGACCAGTCAAAGAAGGAGTTCTTGCCTGAGTTGTAAGGTACGAAGTTAAGACTTAAAGCTCGACCACGGCAGAATAGAGAGAAAGGACGAAGGTCGTCCCCTATGCTTAAGACGTAGGCTCTTCAGTATGCTATGCTGTGTACCGCACCTGAAGTGTGCCTTGCCATGAGTCAGTCAAGGGGTACAAGAGTGATCCATGAATAGATCACAGGACAGCGGTCAAAGTTATCCTTAGTAACTAGTGGACTAAGGAATTTTCTCGATTATGGAGGTGGTAAAAGAGTTCGTCGTAAAGGTTACGTCGATGCAAGCTTAACACCTATCCGGATAGCTCTGAGTAGAGATACCGGATACGTATAATGGAGCAACAATTTAGAATAGCTCCAAGTAGAACAGTTATTTGGAATAGCTCCAAATAGAGCGTGGTAGCTACATCTAGGAGATGACATAGAGATTTGTAAAGCACACACGGATCTGAAAGGTTCAGACCCGTTGACTAAAACCTCTCTCACAAGCAACATGACCAAACCCCAGATCTCATTGAGTCTTAATCACATGATGATGTGAACTAGTTTAGTGACACTAGTAAACTCTTTGGATGTTGGTCACATGGTGATGTGACCTGTCACTGTTAATCACATGGTGATGTGAACTAGATTATTGACTCTAGTGCAAGTGGGAGACTGTTGGAAATATGCCCTAGAGGCAATAATAAAAGTATTATTATATTTCCTTGTTCATGATAATTGTCTTTTATTCATGCTATAACTGTATTATCCGGAAATCGTAATACACGTGTGAATACATAGACCACAATATGTCCCTAGTGAGCCTCTAGTTGACTAGCTCGTTGTGATCAACAGATAGTCATGGTTTCCTGACTATGGACATTGGATGTCGTTGATAACGGGATCACATCATTAGGAGAATGATGTGATGGACAAGACCCAATCCTAAGCATAGCACAAAGATCGTGTAGTTCGTTTGCTAGAGCTTTGCCAATGTCAAGTATCTTTTCCTTAGACCATGAGATTGTGCAACTCCCGGATACCGTAGGAATGCTTTGGGTGTATCAAACGTCACAACATAACTGGGTGGCTATAAAGGTGCATTACAGGTATCTCCGAAAGTGTCTGTTGGGTTGGCACGAATCGAGACTGGGATTTGTCACTCCGTGTAAACGGAGAGGTATCTCTGGGCCCACTCGGTAGGACATCATCAGAATGTGCACAATGTGACCAAGGGGTTGATCACGGGATGATGTGTTACGGAACGAGTAAAGAGACTTGCCGGTAACGAGATTGAACAAGGTATCGGTATACCGACGATCGAATCTCGGGCAAGTATAATACCGCTAGACAAAGGGAATTGTATACGGGATCGATTGAGTCCTTGACATCGTGGTTCATCCGATGAGATCATCGTGGAACATGTGGGAGCCAACATGGGTATCCAGATCCCGTTGTTGGTTATTGACTGGAGAACGTCTCGGTCATGTCTGCATGTCTCCCGAACCCGTAGGGTCTACACACTTAAGGTTCGATGATGCTAGGGTTATAAAGGAAGTTTGTATGTGGTTACCGAATGTTGTTCGGAGTCCCGGATGAGATCCCGGACATCACGAGGAGTTCCGGAATGGTCCGGAGGTAAAGATTTATATATGGGAAGTCCTGTTTTGGTCACCGGAAAAGTTTCGGGCGATATCGGTAATGTACCGGGACCACCGGGAGGGTCCCGGGGGTCCACCAAGTGGGGCCACCTGCCCCAGAAGGTTGCGTGGGCCAAGTGTGGGAGGGGACCAGCCCCTAGGAGGGCTGGTGCGCCCCCCACAAGGGGCCAAGGCGCAAGGGAGAGTGGGAGGGGGCAAACCCTAGTCCAGATGGGCCTTAAGGCCCATATTGGTGCGCCTCCCTCTCCTCTCCCCTCTTGGCCGCCTCCCCTTTGCCATCTAGGGCTGGCCGCACCCCTTGGGGGTGGGAAACCCTAAAGGGGGCGCAGCCCCCCCTTCCCCCTATATATAGTTGAGGTTTGGGGCTGCCATACACATGAGTTCTCTCCCTCTTGGTGCAGCCCTACCTCTCTCCCTACTCCTCCTCTCCCATGGTGCTTGGCGAAGCCCTGCGGGATTGCCACGCTCCTCCACCACCACCATGCCGTTGTGCTGCTGTTGGATGGAGTCTTCCTCAACCTCTCCCTCTCTCCTTGCTGGATCAAGGCGTGGGAGACGTCACCGGGTTGTACGTGTGTTGAACGCGGAGGTGCCGTGCGTTCGGCACTTGATCATCGGTGATTTGAATCACGACGAGTACGACTCCATCAACCCCGTTCACTTGAACGCTTCCGCTTAGCGATCTACAAGGGTATGTAGATGCACTCTCCTTCTACTCGTAGCTGGTTTCTCCATAGATAGATCTTGGTGACGCGTAGGAAAATTTTGAATTTCTGCTACGTTCCCCAACAGGGATAGGCGCCACGCGCGCGACACTTAGCGAAACACGGAGACATCTTAATCATCGGAGCTAGCATGCACCGGGGCAGACGGGATCGCAGCCGCCGAGCGCACGACAGCCGCAGCTGCCGCGGTCAAGGGGTCGAGCACCCCATCAAGCATCTTCGCCTTCACCACTTTAGACTTGAGGCACGGCGAGCAACCGGTCAGAGCATCACGGAGAGCCCTAAGCCGCATGGTCTTCTCCTCCATGCCCATCCAGATGGACGACTCGTCTTTGGCAATCCGCGCGCTCCGGCGTCATTCAAGCGGCGGCGCCACCACGCCGCCCTCGGGCTTGTCGATCTCCACCAGTGTGACGCTGGAGCGACCGCTCGACGTCGAGGCCTGCTCGGCGTAGGCCGCGCCGACCAGGGCAGGCGGGCCCCCACCAGGAGCGGTGGGCGCAGGGATGCGCTGCAGCGGGCTGCGGCTCAGGGGGGAGCACCCAAGAGGCGCAGCACGGAGGCGAGGCGTTGCCCACCCGCGCGGGCGCCGACGTGCATGGCGTGCATGCTCGCGGGCCCCCCGGCACGTGCTCCCACTGGTTGCCCCAGGAGAACCGCGGCGTTGTGAGCAAAGGGAGGCGGCGGCTCGGAGAAGAATGGGAGGTAGGCCCCATCAACAGAGAAGGAGTCATCGCGGCTCCAGGCGCGCACAGGTCGCACCACGACAATGCGCGTGCCCCACCGCCCCCCAGCGGCCACACGTCACAGGGGACGCGGCGCGGGTTCTTGAGCAAGACCACGGCCCGCACGGTGGCTAACTCGCGGCCAGACAACACCAGTGGGTCGATCTCCAACACCTTGCCGAAGTTCGAGAACATGGCGGGGAGGCAGTTCGGGGTGAGGAACTCGGCAGGGAAGCCGGTGGCGGCCATCACCGCACACACGTCAAGGCGGGGGGCGATGCGGTCGTACTCCTCCTCAGGGAAGAGGTCGATCCGCGCGCCCTCGTGCATGAACGGCTGGCGGTGAAGCGCCTCATGTTTGTCCTCCCAGGTCGCGAAGCGGAGGTACATAGCCCCGACCGAGGACGGGACGACCTCGGGCAGGAGGTGGCCGATGTTGTCGAGGACGGAAGCTTGCACAGCAAGGGTGTCGTTGTGGAAGGCGTTGGGACGGACGATGACGACGACCGCCAGCCGCTGCACCGCGTCGTAGTCCCCTTCCGGCATAAGACCTCCACGGCGTCCGGGCGCTCCGAGTCGGTGATGACCGAGGGGATGGAGTTACCCGACGACATGGACGAGGCGGAATGCACGGAGAGACGCGAGTCCGATGAGTCGGAGGAGGCGCGGTCCCGAAAGGCCAACAGCTCGGGAGGCAGCACATCCGAGCCCGGCGTCAGGACCTGGGCGTCCGGGGCCCCGCGCTCCCCAGCCGACCCAGAAGGAGAAGGCGGCGGCGAACGGATCACCTCCGTGGTAGAGATGGTGCGGTTGCTAGGCGGGGAGTGCGGCGCGTCGGCGGCAACACCGGCCGCAACCACGGGGGGTGGCGGGGCGGAGCTCGACTCACGCACCTCCAGCCGCCGGGGCTAGATGGGAGAGGCCCCCCCCCCAAGGGAAGCCGCTGGCCGAGCGCGCGGGTAGGGGGTGGACTGGCGGCGAGCAGGGGAAGGCGGAGGCGCTGCGCCCGTTCGGCCGGGGAAGGAAGCAGCCTTGGGAGGGGCGGTACTGCGTTTCGGGGCCATGGCACAACGAGGGGAGGACGCACGATGTCCAGACACGCGGCACCATCGGCACCGGACGGGGTCCCGGCAGTCCCTAACGTAGTGGCGGGTGGAGAGGCAGCGGAAGCAGCCGTTGAGCGAGAGCTCTGGCTGTGGGGGGCGAGGTGTGGAGTGGTTGGCTGGAGGCGCGGGGGAGAGAAGCGCCTGAAGGTAAGGGCTTGTTTCCACCAGCGCCGCAGTGAAGGCGGTAGGTGAGGGTGAGTTGCGGGGAGTGAATGGCCCGCCCGTGCCCGCATGGGCCGCACGCGGTGTCACCCCGACGAGCGACAGGATGGATGGAGACAGGGCAGTCAATGCGGGCGTCAGGGACCTCAGGGTCCAATCCCGGCCAATCGCAACTAGGGATGGGGGTCAGCGGCGTGGGCAGGGGGAGGAGAGGAGGCCTCTGCGGCGTCGCGCGGATGTGACAACGGATGGGCAGCAGTTTAAGACGATTGCGACGTGGGGCAGCAGACGCAGTAACCCCGGGTTGGTGCAAGAGGCGTCGCACGCGAGCCGCGCATTTACGCGAAGACGCCACGTCAGCCTCCGCCTCGCGCAGGGAGGCGTGGACGCCCAGGTTGACGGCGACGAGGAGCCCCGGCGAGACAGTCACCAGGAACCTCGCCACTGCGACACTCGCCACCTGAACCGAGAACACGCGCGACGCAACCTGAACCGCACGCAGCTGCTCCAGGGGGGGGGCACAAAAGAAGTACGACGGGAGGGAGGACACGCCGTCGCAGGAAAAGCAACCGGCGACGAACGGCACGACGACCCAGACGGTGTCGGGGTCGGAAAGAGCAGGCAACTCCGAGGGGTTGAAGGCGACACCAGAAAGGAAAGCAGCGACGACGCGGGCGCGGAAGGCGATACCTGGGCGGGGGACAAGGTCCACGGCGGTGGCACGGGGTGGCAGGGCAGGGCGCCCGGGGGCAGCAGAGCTTTCCGGGCAGCGGACAAGGAGCGGAGCCGGCAGCCGCTCCGGCGCTCCAACGGCGCCGGACAGGCCCGAGAGCGGAGGAGGTGGCGTGGGTGGAGGGGCGGCCGGAGCGGCGCCGCCCGACGAGTTGCCAGACGAGTCGCGGGAGCCCATCCCCCGGTTTCTCCTATCCACGTGTATCAATGGCTCTGTATTTCATTGTTTAGTATGTCCACAAACAACTGCAAAGGGTCTTGAGCACTTCAAATGCCTCAACATCCTTTCTAGCACCTTGTTATCTTGCAACAAGGTGAGATTTTTTGTTACTTCTTTGATATGGTCTTTACGAAGGTCGCACACTTCGTTTCTTCAAGAATCGTTGTCAACGATTCTTCCTCATCTTTCTCATCCAATGAAGATTAATCCATGAACTCAGTGTAGAAGTACTTATTTTCCAAGTTCATCATATTTGCTTCAAAGTACTAAACAACGAGAACGTAAAAAAAAATTACACTATGTCATTTGTCGGAACACTTGCCAGGCACAATGTCGGCAGGCGGAGGGTACCTGTGCGGCAACCGAATCCGGGAGTGTATGGCGCCGGGGTTCAACAAGGCTTGGCCGATGGCCGGGGGTCCCGCAAGGCCTGAACGGCGTTTGGGGGTTACGGCGGCGGCGGTCTCCGGGAGCAGAGATAGAGGGTAGGGGTGGAGCACAGGACTGTGAAAAAACGGGGACTCCGGATGAGGTATTGGGTGGACATTGATGTTTGAGTGCGTCGTGACGCGTTGGATGGTTAAAAATTATGGAAACAACAGACTGATCCGAATATTTGAGCGAGCAGAAGGCACCCGAAGAAAAAACTCTTTTATCCTCCCTAGGAAATGAAAGGAGTATGGTCGTTTCTCACGTCTACAGGTCGCATGTGCGCTTCCGGTCTCTCGCTACATTTGTCAGTGGAACGAGGCCGAGGCCGAGGCCGGTCAGAGTGCGTGCGTGGAAGCGCCGTTCGAGGCCTGCCAGGACCCCTCTAGAAGAGAAAACAATTATCCAGTGGAGAAGGCTCGCCAGTTGCCAACCAACAATTGTAACGGCCGAGGCGGATGAGATGCGAGCGCTACGGACGGCACGTACTCTGATTCTGACTTTGGGCACGAGTAGAGCAGGAAGAGCTGCTGCTGCTCCTTCCACCAGCGATGGATCGAGCGAGTCCGCGGAACTCGCGCTTCCCATCAATCGGAGCAAGATTTCGCGGCGGTTACCGGACTTAGTTAATCATGCGTATCTATTATCCTAACGGACTGTCCACATGCCATCTTTCTTAACTAGTACTAGTACTACTAGGCCATGGAAACATGAACCAGAGAGAGTTTCAAAAAAAAAAATGAACCAGAAAGAGAGAGAGAGAGTTACCATCATGGCTCACAGCGGGAACAAATTTCCTTGCATCACTTTCGATTCATTTTATACTGGCATTGTACCATGGACTCAGTGGCGCCGCCAGGACATGAAGGCTGGATATTCATCCAAATTTTGTGTTTGCTCTAAATGTAGTATGTGAACCAAACAACACAACAATAACAATATATGAACAAAACATCACTAGCATAACGATGTTCAATGTATCAAACCGTAACGACATGAATGCATAAGTATCTTTTGATTGATAAAGTGATGATATCCTTTTGACAATATAACTTTGCAGTCACCTTTTTGGAAGAGATTGGTGACAATATACATGGGTTCTTCTGCGTCGCTTGGGCCTGATCAAGGACGACAATGCGGCCATCCCAAACGAGGTGCTAGACAAATACGCCCACCTGTTCGAGCGGCCTTTGGCGGAGGACGTGGTCGAGGCATTCGCTGACTTCTTCGGTTGGGACCTTCCTGGACGCGCGCCGGCCTCGTGTTCCCGCACCGCGTCTCGCCTAGTGGAGGCCTAGCCGCCTTGCTTGTTGTGCTCTCAACGCCCCCCCCCTCCCCAAATTCTGTTTATGGATCACAATCTAAAGATTATCTTCTGGAATGTGCGTGGCTTAAATTCTGGCGCTAAGCGTTCGGCCGTCCGCAGCGTGATCTCCGCTGCCGCCCCCTCCATTGTGTGCTTGCAGGAGACTAAACTTGCCCACATCTCGGACTCCACGGTCCTCGACACCCTCGGACCATCCTTTGAGGACTTCTTCTTCCTCCCGGCCTCCGGCACACGCGGCGGCGTCGTCCTTGCATGGCGCAGATCGCATGTCTCCCTCTCCAACCCGCTGATCAGAGAACACCACATCAGCGCTCTTGTTTCCCCCGTCGGTGGCAGTGGGCACTGGTGGCTCACCAGCGTGTATGGCCCCCAAGATGACGAGGCAAAGCTTGATTTCCTTGCCGACCTCCATGACGTGTGTGAGTCGCGCGTCGGGCCTTGGCTCCTTGGTGGTGACTTCAACATGATCACTTCAGCAGCCGACAAGAACACCCCGAATTTGAACCATCGCATCATGAACCGATTCTGGCGTTTCATTGTTGATGAGCAGCTCCGTGATATGTACCTGCACGGGCGCCGCTACACTTGGTCTAGTGAGCGTGACACGCCGACTCTCGTGCGCAACGATAGGATCCTATGTACCTCTGGATGGGAGGTCGCGCACCCACACTGTCTCTTACACTGCCTCTCCTCCGTGGCGTCCGACCATTGCCCGTTGGTGGTGGATTGTGCAGCCCGCCCTGTGGGGGCGCGTAGGTTCCATTTTGAGCGCTTTTGGCCGAAGCTGGATGGCTTCCACGACACGGTCTCGGAGGGTTGGAACTCGACCCCCCCGGGACGCAGATCCCTTCCGGCGCATCGTGGCCCGCCTCAAGGCCACCGCAAGGCACCTCCAATGCTGGAGTGCGCGCACGGTGGGCGGTATCTCCCTGCAGCTACAGGTCGCGCGTGAGCTGATTGCCTGTCTGGATGCCGCGCAAGACTTCCGCCCGCTTTCTCACATCGAGGCGTGGCTCAGGCACAAACTTAAAGGCGCGTACTTGGGTCTGGCTTCCCTTGATCGCTCCATCTCTCGCCAGCGGTCACGCTTATCATGGCTGCGCGACTCCCTGCTGTCCTACCTTAGTGTACACGCCTCGCACCGGAAGCAGCGAAACCTCATCTCCTCCCTCCAAGTGGATGGCCACTCCGTCTCCGAGCACGCCCATATGGCCGAAGCCGCGTACAACTACTTTGCCAACGTCCTTGGCTCTTCAGAGGAACGCGCCTTCTCTCTGAACCAGTCCCTCCTGCGTACGGAAACATTCGACCTTACCGAACTAGAGACGCCTTTCACTGAGGACGAGATTTGGAGGGCCATCAAATGCCTACCAACCGGAAAGGCTCCCGACCCGGATGGGTTCACGGCTGAATTCCTGCTTGCCTGCTGGGACACTATCAAGCATGACATCTGCGAGGCATTCGACAAGCTATACACCGCCAACGGGCAAGGTTTTCAGAAGCTCAATGAAGCGCTCCTCACTCTTCTTCCCAAGCGCCCGGACGCCGCCACCCTATCGGACTACCGCCCCATCAGCCTCATCCACCTCATCGCAAAGCTCTTTGCGAAGGTGTTGTCTCTCCGGCTTGCTCCTCGTCTTGGGGCATGGTCTCGACCAACCAAAGCGCCTTTATCGCCGGCCGATGTATTCACGACAATTTCCTGCTCGTCCAGCAGACGGCACGCCTCCTCCACAACCTCAAGGTCCCCCGCATGCTACTCAAGCTTGACATCGCGCGGGCATTCGATAGTGTCTCCTGGCCCTTCCTCCTCGAAACCCTGCAGCACCTGGGGTTCGGCCAACGTTGGCGGGATTGGATATCGATCCTTCTATCCACCGCCTCCACCCGCGTCATGATCAACGGCAACCCCCCCCCCATCGACCACGCCTGTGGCCTTCGCCAGGGCGACCCGGTTTCTCCGATGCTCTTCACCATCGTCATCGATGTTCTTAACTCCATGCTCATCCGTGCCATCGAGATTGGCCTCATCCAGCGGCTCACCACGAGACACGCGGCCTCCAGCATCTCTCTGTACACCGACGACGTCGTCGTCTTCTGTCGCCCGGACCACCACGACATATCCGCTGTTCGAGAGCTTCTACACGTCTTTGGGATGGCCTCCGACCTCCACACCAACTACAACAAGTGTTCGGCCACTCCCATCCAGTGCAATGATGAGGACATAGCGACCATTGCTGCCGAGATGCAATGCCCGGTGAAGCAGTTCCCTATCCAGTACTTGGGACTTCCCTTGTCCATCCGCAAGCCTTCTACCATGAGCCTTATGCCGATCATCCACAAGTTAGAGCGGAAACTCTCCATTTGGCGCGCCTCATTACTCTCTCGAGAGACCGCCTCGCTCTCGTCCGACATGTCCTATGCGCCATCCCCACTCACTTCCTCACCGCCATTGCCTTCAACCCCTCCATCCTTAAGCAAGCCAACCGGATCATCTACGGGTTCCTTTGGGCTGGGAGCACCGACGCCAAAGGCGGCCAATGCTTGGTCAATTGGCAAAGAGTATGCCGCCCGCTCTCCCTCGGAGGCCTCGGCGTCAACGACCTACAACGCACCGGCATCACGCTCAGGACTCGCTGGTTATGGCTCAAGTTCAATGACTCATCGCGCCCATGGAGCCACCTGCACATCCCCCATGACCCTGCCGTCTCGGCCATCTTTCGTGCGTCTACTACTTGGACTCTCGGCGATGGACGCACCTGCAGGTTCTGGGGTGACCACTGGATCAATGGCCGCTCGGTCGTTGAGATCGCCCCACTCGTCCTTGCTCTCGTCCCTCGGCAGCAACGCAAAACCCGTACGGTGCATGACGGATTACTCCAGCGCTCCTGGGTCCGGGACATCCAGGGCACCTTGGGCCCCGCTGCTCTCGTCCAATACGTCGACCTCTGGCGCTGCATCCGCCAGGTCCCTCTCTCGGACTCCCCCGACTCCCTCCAATGGCGCTGGACTCCTTCTGGTTCCTACTCGGACAGTTCATGTTACCAGGCGCTTTTCCTTGGCGCTTGTCAAGACCATCGTTGGCGGCTAACGTGGAAGCCCTGGGCTCCACTTCGCATAAAATTCTTCATGTGGCTTGCCCTACAAGACCGATGCTGGACGGCCGAACGACTCGCTCGACATGGCCTCCCGCACGAGGACGGTTGCACCTTCTGCGACCAGGAAGAGGAGACGATGCAACATATCCTGGTGGGCTGCCCCTTCTCCCGCCAAATTTGGCACGAGGTGCTTGGTTGGGTTCGCTTGGTCGTCGACATCCCAAGCAGCGATGCTGACTTCTTCACCTGGTGGGAGACATCCTGCAATCGTTCTCCATCCCCCATGCGTAAAGGTTTGGCCTCCCTTATCATCCTCACGGCCCGGTGGCTATGGAAGCACCGAAATGCTTGCATCTTCGACGGCGAACAACCCTCCATCACCCGGCTCTCCGACACCATTCGAGACGAAGCACGCATGTGGGCCAAGGCCGGCGCCACCGGACTGCACAACATCATTCCCGAGAGATAGCTCTATTAGTCTTTGGGGCTGAGCAACCCCATGACTGTTCTGCTCCTGGCTCGCTTCCATGCCTTCTTGTGTACATGGCTTAGCAAGCTCTTGTAATCCCATGTTGTACACACTCTTCCCCTATCAATGAAAAGATATGCATCCTCTGCGTATTCGCGAAAAAAGGAAGAGATTGGTGACATCTTCATCCTTCACTTGATTGAAAATTTTTCTCTCAACAAATGTAACCAAGCAATTGTTCAAATATTCATCACCCAGTTTGCTCCTTAGCTTATTCTTCACATGGCTCATTGAAGAGAATACCCTTTCAACACTAGCAGTAGCTACTGTAGGATGCTGCTAACACGACACTATGATCAGAGACCCTTCGATGAAACTGTGTGTGATACAATAATCGCAAATGATGGTGTAAAAGAACCGTCAAAAAAGGTGCAAAACGTTTGCGATGGCGGAGCCATCAAACACGGTTCAGATTTTAGCTGCGTGTGTGATGCAGGGCATACGATTCAGTTCAATGAACTGTTTGCGATCACACGGAACAAAAGAAACGGCAACCAGATGAAGACGTGTGCGATATATAACATACAATTCATTCGGATGAACTATTTGTGATGAGGAGGGACAATAGAAACGCGTAGGTAGATAAATGTGTGTGCGATTGAGGGCATACGATTTAGAAGGATTAACTGTTTGCAATTAGGCAACATAACAGAAACGGGTCAGCCAGATCAAAGTGTCTGCGATTGATGGCATACACTTCACACGGATGAAATGTTTGCGATTAGCCACAACAAAACTGAAACAATCAGATAGATCAACGTGTGCGCTAGATGAACACACAAATTCTAATTAAAAGAAGCGGGCGCGATGGTAATAACGAGCGCGCACGATTGTTGGAACAAGACGTGTGCTGAAATTGCCTATTGCGGTGCACCCTATGGTACAAACGCTACGTACGCGGCCGAGAAGGCGTACGTGCCCACGTTATGCCTTCCGGGAATAGTGCCGCACTTATAACCGTCAGTAAATTTTGAGCCTGCGTCCCGTCACATTTCAAATTGCAAACCTATTCACACCGATCGAAACCTAAACGGTTTCCCACTTAGGAGCGTATTAGTACTCGATTAAAAATACTACTACTCCAAGATGACTGCACATTCCTCCTCAACTTCTCCTCCACAAAAACAAACAAGTCATTCATCATCCTTCCCTTGCGTCTGCCATTGCCAGTGTGAGTTATGAGTCGAGAGATTGCCACCAAGGAGATGCGAGCATGGAAGAGGAAACACGAGAGGTGTCCCGCCTCGCCATGAACGCAGCCGGCATGTCCCGCCGCGCGGCCGTAGCAGCACAGAGGTCCCGCCGCGCCGCCAAAGCAACACGGAGGTCCCGCCGCGCGGCCGTAGCAGCACAGAGGTCTCGCCGCGCCGCCAAAGCAACACGGAGGTCCCGCCGCACAGCCGTAGCAGCACAGAGGTCCCGCCGCGCCGCCAAAGCAGCACGGAGGTCCCACCGCATCGTCGATGCAGCAGACTGGTCCGGCCGCGCCGCGTAAGCAGAAGAGATCCCCTGCGAGATGTCCCGCCGGGCCGCGAATGCAGCAGAGATGTACTCCCGCACCGCTGCGGCCTGGGAAAAAGTCTTGCGGGCAGGCAAGGACTCCTACAAGCGCATGCATGCGACCGTCCATAGCCAGATTTATCAGACCTCCGGCTGGGCGAGGTTGCAGGATGACATGAAAGCATCTTTTGAATAGGCTACCAGCGTCATCCGACAACTAAATGAGAGCAATGCGAAGCTCTGGCCGAGCGCGACCTGCTGAGGGCGAAGATCGTCGAAAGTGCGGAGTAGCAGGAGAAGACCACTGCCTTGTTGAAGAGGACCGGCGTCATCATCGAGAAACTTGTGGACGAGAATGCCATGCTGCGCATCAAGTGTAGAAGGCTAGTGGGGGAATCCGTGGATGCTCTCAAGCAGCATCTTGAGGACAAGAAAGCGCTGATCGCCGCTCGCCGCGGAGACTAGTTCCCGCGGCCTGCAACAACGCATCAAGAAAGTAGAGATCAGCGTGCCAGATCATTGTCTTACTTCTTCTTTTGCCCTTGTGTATTTTGGGCGTTGCCGCATGTGTTTTTTTAATTATGTTCCTAAATATGTAAGACAGTTATATCCACTGTCGTCGTCCTTATATTCATCATGCTTGCTATAAGTCATAGTCGATGCTATATAGGTCCGTCGGATCTTACATCAAGATCCATGCAAAATTTTCTTTTCAGATTTTCATTTTTCTCTCTTAAATCTCAGTCCAGTGAGACATATAACCACGCCGTAGAACAGGGGCTCGGGCGCCATTACTGGAGATGTTGGGAGGGAGGTGCGCGACAAGTAGAGGTCAAAGGGCTCTCCTCCCGATGAGCACGTGCTGGGGTCTGATCGCACGCCTCCTGTACTCAAATAACTACCTCGCACGACACCTCCTAGCCAATATAAAAAGAAGACGCGTGGCGGCACGTAATTGGTAAGTAGACGCCCACGGTTTCAATAATACTTATGTGTCTGATTTGTAACGTGACAACACATGTTCCAAAATGACCTTGTTGATTGTTAATGTGTGCGCCTTCGCAAGCGGACAGAAAAATTACCACATCATGTTGGTGCCATGCCATGACACCATGCCAAGTTTCATGATTTTCAGGCGTGTTTTGGATTTACAGGAATTAAAAAACCAACTTTCTCAATCTTTTCGGCCGAGCCACGAGGCCCAGATGTTTGAATTTCATTTTTATTTCTTGTATGAGACCTAGAAATTCATCCAAGGACACACATGTGATTTTTCAACCAACTTTGGTGCACTGGAGCATGTGCTTGTAGTTCAAATTAAAATTATGCACATTAAATGCCCAGAAACACAATTAATGTATAAAAGGCCAAACGAACCCGGAATAATTCTAAAATTTAACACGATACTTCTATTTGGTCTAATCTGCCTGTGTAAAAAATTAAGGCGGGAGAAGGCAGTGTACGTATGTCATTTCACACACGGAGGTGACACGTTTCCTCTCGGAACCACGAGCCTTCTTGAGGGAAGCTCCGGTTTGCAAGAAGCTTACACCAAATCTTGTCCCAATTGGGACAAAAAAAATTACCGCAGCATGTTGGTGCCATGTCATGACATCGTGCCAAGTTTCATGATTTTCAGGCGTGTTTTGGATTTACAGGAATTAAAAAACCAAGTTTCTCAATCTTTACGGCCGAGGCACGATGCCTAGATGTTTGAATTTCCTTCCCATTTCTTGCATTAGACCTAGAAATTCACCCCAAGGACACAAATGTGATTTTTCAACCAACTTTGGTGCACTGGAGCATGTGCTTGTAGTTCAAATTTGTATTATGCACATTAAATGCCCAGAAACTCAATTAATATATAAAAAGGCAAAACAAACCCGAAATAATTCCAAATTTTAGCACGATACTTCTATTTGGTCTAATCTGCCTGTGTAAAAAATTAAGGCGGGAGAAGGCAGTGTATGTATGTCGTTTCGCACACGAAGGTGACACGTTCCCTCTCGGAACCACGAGCCTTCTTGAGGGAAGCTTCGGTTTGCAAGAAGCTTACACCAAAGCTTGTCCCAATTAAGCCAAAAAAATTACCGCAGCATGTTGGTGCCATGTCATGATACCGTGCCAAGTTTCATAATTTTTAGGCGTGTTTTGGATTTAGGAATTAAAAAACCGAGTTTCTCAATCTTTAAGGCCGAGGCACGACGCCTAGATATTTGAATTTCATTCTCATTTCTTGCATGGGACCTAGAAATTCACCCCAAGGACACACATGTGATTTTGCAACCAACTTTGGTGCACTGGAGAATGTGCTTGTAGTCTTGCTGAAGAGGACGAATGTTGGGCGGGCAATTATCCATAGCCACTGGCCTAAAGTTGCAAGGACATTCAACATCACTGAAGGCTCAATATTTGCCTTCCACTTCTGCAGTTTCCTAGATGAGATTCATCTATCAATTTACTGTGTATGATGTTACTTTCCAAAGGATTTTGATGTTGCATGTGAAACTTGGTGCTGTTGTGTAATGGCGTAACTGAGTGCCGAAGCTATCTAATGTAATTCGATTATGAAATCCTGGTTTCTATTATAGAAATATCAATTTGCACTAGTAGAAAAAGGGTCAAACGTGAAGCACATTAGTGCCGGTTTGTATTTGAGCCGGCACAAATGTATATATTAGTGCCGGTTCCAACGGCTAGCCGGGCCGCTCTCATTAGTACCGGTTCGTGGCTAACCATTAGCACCGGTTCGTGCCATGAACCGGTACTAATGAGAGTGGTGGCAGGATGTTGTTAGTCTGGGCCCCCTCCAGCACCTTTAGTACCGGTTCTTGGCACGAACCGGTACTATAGGTCGTCCTACATAAACCCTTCGTCCACCCGAGCTCGCTCTATTCTTCCCATTTCCCCTCTCCTCTCTGTTCTTCCCCTCTTCCTCTCGAGCTCATCACACATTTTGCCCAAAATTTGTCAAGATTTGAAGGCCCCCATCCATTCAAATGATCACAAAGGTTAGCAACTTTGTCCTTTCATCTCTCATTGCTAGATTAGCTCTTGCAATGCTTTATATAGTTATTAATTTGTGAGTTTAGTAATTTGGGAGGAAATATATATATGTGCTAGTATTTGATTTATATGCAATTTGAGGTTAAAATAACACTTAGTTTGCATATGTAGGTGTGGTTTACTTAGTGCCTTCTAAATCTCCGTCGTAACCACCGTCGATCGCCCGCACCGTCCCGTCGCCGGCACCACCTTGTGGTGAGCCTCTTGTTCATGAAATTTTATATAAAAAATTGATGTTTGTGTGATTTGGATATATAGTTACTCGTATAATAATTATCTTACCCGTACGTTCTTTGTTATACATAGTGCCATGGTTTTGATATCCGTCCCCGTCGGCCCTTGTCCTTGTTATGATTCGGATGTGGTATATTCTCTTTTAAAACTATTTGTTGCATTTCGTGTTTATGACAAATTATGCCCATCAAGTTGACATAGATATTTTTATCTAGGAGGTATGTGAACCGGAAATTCCAACCGACCCTATTGTCGAGAGGTTAAATTTAGTTGAAAGAGAAAACGAGTACTTGAAAGAAAAATTGAAAAGAATTGAGGGGGAGAAGATGGAATTGGAGTTGCATGTTGCCGATGTCGTCGATGATCACAAGATCAAGAAGGAGAAAATGCGCTTGAAGATTAGAAAGATTAGAAAATATGCCATCGATAGTGAGGCTTGGTATCATTATGCTGTTGGATCAATTGTTACCTTAGTTGCGATCTTGATCGCATTTGTTGTTGCATTTAAATGCTTTAGCTAGAGAGTTATTTGTTTGTTGCATTTAAGTGTTGTATGAACTTTATGTATGAACTTGTATTAATTTGGTCTATTCGGTGTTGTGTAATGAAGATGAGCCGGCAATGGATGTACGATGACCGATGCTCTCCCCAGTTCATTGAGGGCGTGCATACTTTTCTGCTTGCGGCTGAGACAAACAAGCGGGCGGATGGTTTTATGCCTTGTCCATGTGCTGGCTGTAAGAATGGTCGCAATTACTCTACGTCAAGAACCATTCACGTCCACCTGTTTGAGTCCGGTTTCATGCCCCACTATAATGTTTGGACCAAGCATGGAGAAAGAGGGGTTATGATGGAAGACAATGAAGAAGAAGAGGACGACGACAGCTATCCTGGCCATGGGTTCCCTGAATACGATGATACAACAATGGGAGAAGAAGCTGAGCCGGTAATGCGGGAAGAAGCTGAGCCGGCAATGCGGGAAGAAGCTGAAGAAGAGGCATGAGATGAGCCCGTTGATGATCTAGGTCGGGCCATTGCCGATGCAAAGAGAAACTGCGCAAGTGATTTGGAGAAGAAGAAGTTGCAGCGCATGTTAGAGGATCACAAAAAATTGTTGTACCCGAATTGCGTAGGTGACAAGAAAAAGCTGGGCACCACACTGGAATTGCTGCAATGGAAGGCAGAGAATGGTGTATCTGACAAGGGATTTGGAAAGTTGCTGGTAATGATAAAGGATATGCTTCCAAAGGACAACAAATTGCCCGAGAGTACGTACGAAGCAAAGAAGGTTGTCTGCCCTCTAGGGTTAGAGGTGCAGAAGATACATGCATGCCCTAATGATTGCATCCTCTACCGCAGTGAGTACGAGGATTTGAACGCTTGCCCGGTATGTGGTGCATTGCGCTATAAGATCAGCCCGCGATGAGCATGGTGATGTCGAGGGCGAGCGCCCCAGGAAGAAGATTCCTGCCAAGGTGATGTGGTATTCTACTATAATACCACGGTTGAAACGTTTGTTCCAAAACAAAGAGCATGCCAAGGCGATGCGATGGCACAGAGAAGACCGTAAGAAAGACGGAAAGTTGAGAGTACCCGCTGACGGGTCGCAGTGGAGAAAAATCGAAAGAAAGTACGGGAAGGAGTTTGCAGATGACGCAAGGAGCGTATGGTTTGGTCTAAGCGCAGATGGCATTAATCCTTTTGGGGAGCAGAGCAGCAACCATAGCACCTGGCCTGTGACTCTATGTTTGTATAACCTTCCTCCTTGGTTGTGCATGAAGCAGAAGTTCATTATGATGCCAGTGCTCATCCAAGGCCCTAAACAACCCGGCAACGACATTGATGTGTACCTAAGGCTATTAGTTGAAGAACTCTTACAACTGTGGAATGGAACAGGTGTACGTGCATGGGATGAGCACAAACAGGAAGAATTTGACCTAAAGGCATTGCTATTTGTGACCATCAATGACTGGCCTGCTCTCAGTAACCTTTCAGGACAGACAAACAAGGGATACCACGGATGCACGCACTGTTTGGATGATACCGACAGTATATATTTGAATAGTTGTAAGAAGAATGTGTACCTGGGACATCGTCGATTTCTTCCGAGCAGGCATCCCGTAAGAAAGAAAGGCAAGCATTTCAAAGGTGAGGCGGATCACCGGACGAAGCCTCGCCACCGTACTGGTGCTGATGTACATGATATGGTCAAGGATTTGAAGGTGATATTTGGAAAGGGTCCCGGCGGACAACCTGTTCCAAAGGACGCTGACGGACACGCACCCATGTGGAAGAAGAAATCTATATTTTGGGACCTGCCATATTGGAAAGACCTAGAGGTCCACTCTGCAATCGACGTGATGCACGTGACGAAGAATCTTTGCGTGACCCTGCTTGGCTTCTTGGGCGTGTATGGGAAGACAAAAGATACACCTGAGGCACGGGAGGACCAGCAACGTATGCACGGAGAAGACGGCATACATCAGGGTCATGCAAGCTACGCTCTTACCAAAGAAGAGAAGGAAATCTTCTTTGAATGCCTGCTCAGTATTAAGGTACCGTCTGGCTTCTCGTCGAATATAAAGGGAATAATAAACATGGCAGAGAAAAAGTTCCAGAACCTAAAGTCTCATGACTGCCACGTGATTATGACGCAACTGCTTCTGGTTGCATTGAGGGGGCTTCTACCGGAAAACGTTCGATTAGCCATTGTGAAGCTATGTGCATTTCTCAATGCAATCTCTCAGAAGGTAATCGATCCAGAAATCATACCAAGGTTACAGAATGCTTTGGTGCAATGTCTTGTCAGTTTCGAGTTGGTGTTCCCACCATCCTTCTTCAACATCATGACACATGTCCTAGTTCACCTGTGCGAAGAGATTAACATTTTGGGTCCTGTATTTCTACACAATATGTTCCCCTTTGAGAGGTTCATGGGAGTCTTAAAGAAATATGTTCATAACCGTGCTAGGCCAGAAGGAAGCATCTCCAAGGGCCATCAAAATGAGGAGGTCATTGAGTTTTGTATTGACTTTATTCCTGACCTTAAGCCGATTGGTGTTCCTGAATCGCGGCATAAGGGCAGACTGGATGGAAAAGGCACGCTAGGAGGGGAACAAATAATATGTATGGACGGACATTCTCTCACTGAAGCACACTACATAATTCTACAGAATTCCGCCTTGGTGGCTCCGTATATGGATGAACACAAGAATTTGCTACGCTCCAAACACCCGGAGCGGTCTGATGACTGGATTACACGTGAACAAACCAGGAGTTTCGCCAGCTGGTTGCAGACACGTACCATGCATGACACCTCTATTGAAGATGACCTGTACTTGCTGTCCCAGTTACCATCTTCGAATATAATGACTTTCAAAGGGTACGAGATAAATGGTAATACATTTTACACGATCGCCCAAGATAAGAAGAGCACCAACCAAAACAGTGGTGTCCGCTTTGATGCAGAAACCAAGACGGGAAAGGAAACATATTATGGTTATATACAGGACATATGGGAACTTGACTATCGACGTGGTTTAAAGGTCCCTTTGTTTCGGTGCAAATGGGTCAATATGACACGAGACGGGGTAACGGAAGACCCGCAGTACGGAATGACAACAGTGGATCTCAACAATCTTGCGTATGCAGACGAACCATTCGTCCTAGCCAATGATGTGGCATAGGTTTTCTATGTGAAGGACATGTCTACCAAGCCAAGAAAAAGAAAAGATAAGGAAGCGAATGCATCGTACGATGAGCCAAAGCGGCACATAGTTCTTTCTGGGAAGAGAAACATCGTGGGAGTGGATGACAAGACAGACAAGTCAGAAGATTATGAAAAGTTTGATGAAATTGCTCCATTCACAGTGAATATTGACCCGAGCATCCCGTTAAATGATGAAGATTTTCCATGGATACGGCGCAAAGGGACACACGTGAAGAAAAAGTTTCACACCCAAAGATCTGGGATGTGATCGGCTTCACTAGCTATCATCACTTTCTTCTGTGTTTCGCACCGAGAGGGGAATCTCTGTAATAGTTAGGGTAGTTATGTGTTTTGGCATTTGAAACGCGAAGAAATTTTATGTGCAAACAAATTCTTTCATGCCTTTACCGATTTTTAAAGTTAAGTTATTCACAAACTAGTGATTCACACTAATTTCAAATAATTCAAAAGTTAAACTATTCAAATTTGAAAACTACAGGCACTAACAGAAAGTTTGTAATTTTTTGTACCTAAAACAAAAATGTTCACAAAGAAACTCTAAATACACAAAAAGAACAACACAAAAATAAATAAAGCAAAAAAATAATAAAAAAAGCCCTAACGGAAAGTTTGTAATTTTTTGTACCTAAAACAAAAATGTTCACAAAGAAACTCTAAATACACAAAAAAACAACACAAAAATAAATAAAGCAAAAAATAAAATAAAAAAAGCCTGCCTACTAGGCCAGAGCGGCCTGCATACGACTAGAAACCCAACCTGTCGTTGGGCCAGGATGCAGGCCCGCAAAGGCCAAGCGGGCCCACAGGGCTGCAAAGAACACGTAGGCCGAGTAAGCCTGCTTTGGAGAGGAGCTCGAGAGAGCGACCGCATAGGGGTTTATAAACCAGTGCGGTCGCCCCTCGGCTAGCGAGGTGGGACTAAACTTGCCACACTGCACCTGCGCCAGCGCACCCCCTTTAGTACCGGGTCGTGGCACAAACCGGTACTAAAGGGGGGGCCTTTAGTACCGGTTTGTGCCACCACCCGGTACTAAAGGGGGTCGCTTCCCGCCGCTCGGCCTGGCCAAAACAGACCTTTAGTACCGGTTGGTGGCTCCAACCGGTACTAAAGGTCCATCCTATATATACAACACTTAAAAAATTTCAGTTTCCCTCTGTTTCTTCCCTCTGTTTCCTCTCCCTCTCCGTCGCGCCGCCCTGCCCCAATCGACACCGTCCCCGTCGACGTCGCCGCCCCCGCCCCTCGTCGCCGACCCCGGCCGTCCACGCCCCTCGTCGCCGCCGCTGTCGTCTCCGTCGCCGCCCCGGGCCCGCCCCCGTCCCCGTCGCCGCCCTCGTCTCCGTCGCCGCCCCCGTCCCCGTCGCAGCCCCCGTCCCCGTCGCCTCGCCGTCGCCGTTGCCCCGCTATGAGCTCTCCCCCTCTAACCTCTCTCCCTCGCCCCCGGCGGCCACCATGAGCGCCGCCCCTCCCGGCCCCGAGCACACACACACACACACAAGCGCATGAATTAGTATATAATTTAGATTATTTAGATTATTATTGTTTTAGTTATCAAAACACACACACACACACACAAGCATGAATTAGTATATAATTTAGATTATTGTTGTTTTAGTTATCAAAAATTTTTATATGGAACACACACACACACATATGTATGAATTAATGCATGTATATATTAGTATATACGTATTTTGTATGTTTAATTAGATTAGATTATTTAGATTATTATTGTTTTATTTATCAAAAAAATTTATATGGAAATTAGTGTTTAATTAGTGTTTAATTAGTATGGAATTTTTTTATGTTTAATTAGTATATAATTTAGATTATTATTATTAGTATATAATTAGTGTTTAATTAGTATGGAAATTTTTATATAATGTTGTTTTTCAGTTTTTTAATGGATGTATAGAAGTTGTGTTTTCTGTTTTTAGTGTTAGATGCTTAATTAGTATGAAATAGTATATAGATTTTTGAAATAGTAGAAATGTTAGAAATTTTAGTTATCAAAATCTAATCATTAAAAAAATATTACTTTTTGCGGGCATATAGCTAGTATTTGTTCTCGACGATGCCCGGCCCGCATCCTCGCCGTCGACCCGTCCGCGACGACGTCCAGCCGACCCATGTCCGGGACTGGGCTCCGCCGGGCTGGCACTGGGAGGTGCTGCCTGGAGGGGCGCGCCACTTGATGAGGAACCCGGCCCCGGGTCCCGTCGTCGACCCTGATCTCGTTTGGTGGCGTTCGCGTGGGCCAGTTTCGGTGCGGAGGGACCCGGCCCCGCCGGAGGTGGTACGTCGCCGTGTCAGGGAGGAGGACGAGCACGTCCATCGCTACATGGTTGCGTTAGAGGGCGGTAGGTTCTCCAATACCTGGCAGTATCTTCGGGGATCTCACTTCAGCTATGATCCTGGGAGGGTTCCTTCTCTTTGGGTGTCCACCGCCCGCGCCGCAGGAACCGCGAGTGTCCTAGATTCTTCGGTAGTATTCGATCTTTAATTAGCTAGCCAGTGATGTACTATTCAATATTATATATTATTCGAGACGATGTATTCGAGATTATATCTATTATTCTAGACGAAGTATTTGAGATTATATTTATTATTCGAGACGATGTAATTTGAATACTAAATTGTTTTATATTTCTTTTGAATTAGTTAAATAAAAGCTATGGCAGACAATACCGACAGAGAGGGAGAACAGACCATGTTCGATATGATACGTGGGCCAGATGATGATCAGAATGAAGAAGATTATGACGGCTCCGAATTTCTAAACAACACCGGAGAGGGTGATATGATATTCGATCGCGACGACCGAATTGATGAAGTCATGAACTACGATTATGACGATGACGAAGAACATGTTGATCCTGAAACAACAAATACCGGCGAGGTATATATATTTATATAAGCAGGTATCTGGTGATCATCACATGTTTTAAATGACTTGAAGATATATTAAAGAATCGATCTTTGTTCTTTCAGCCATCCGGATCGAGCAAATCTTCAGGCAAAAGAACAAAACGAGGCCCGAACAAAAAGTTGAAGGAGGGCGTAAAGTACAATATCGAGGCAGTCAGACCTAATGGCGAACCATTAGCGCCTAAGAAGATTGCGGACAAGTTCATTCGTCAGTGCGGAGTTCTTGTGAAGGACCAACTCCCGATCTCCCTTCAAGAATGGAGAGAGCCAGCAAAAGACAAAAGACAAAAAGGCAAAGAGGACGCTGCTCCACGTCCAGATGTTACTTTTGTCGACAAGAATCAAAAAGATCTACTTTGGGATACTCTCATGGAACATTTCACCCTACCAGATCATTTCACAGAAGCAGATGTGCAGAAAGTCAAGGACGCTGCTCTTAGGAAGATGGCGGTTGCATTCAAGAACCACAAGAATCGTGAATGGGAAAAGTACGTCAAGGGAGGAAGGAAGACTCCAGTATTCGAGGGAACACTAGAGAACCAACGTGCTCATTGGGACGATTTCGTGAAATTCAAGGATTCGGAATTAGCTAAGGAACGGTCGAGAATAAACAAGAAGAATGCCGAAAAAAAGGATAAGTTCCATAAGCTGGGGCCAGGTGGCTATGCGGTGGCAATGCCTAAGTGGGATAAGTCTGAGAAAGAGATGGAGGATGCAGGTGCCACTCCGGTTACTAAGAGCTAGCCCCCCAGGGTCAGGACTTGGTTCTATGCGCATGGGGGGGAGTTGGACCCGAAGAAAGGCAATGTTTCGACGAGGGCAAGTCTGAAGGGAGCCGACGATGCGATACTTGTTGCAATAGAAGAGGCACGATCGGGGGTGTTCCAGCCCAACAGAGAGAACGACGAGCTTACGCGTGCCCTGGGAAATCCTGAACACCCGGGAAGAACATGAGGCAAGGGCGCTATTCCGTGGTATGAGGGGTTCTCAGACTGGAACACCGACTACAGAACCCGTGCGAGAAAGAAGATTGCGGAGGAGAAGAAGAGGAAGATGGAGGAGGAGCAGAGGAAGCGGGACTATGAACGCCTTCAAGGCCTAGAAGCAAGTCAAGCGGAATTGGTAGTCAAATTCCAGCGGCAGCAGGAGCAGATCGACTCACTTACCCAGCAAAGGGGGTCTCAGCAGCTGCAGCAGCTAGCGAATGATCCAGCATTGGATAGCACCGCCCCATCCATTCTGAGAAGAAGCGTGGGTTCCGCCCCAGACGACGCAATGCTGGGTAGATACCCCGTGGATGACATCACGGAGAACACTAGCTGCGAGCTACACGTCAAAATGAAGAACATATCCATGAAGGTGGCGGACGCCATTGCTTTTACAAATCCCCCCGAGGCAACCTTCCATTGCAACCCGATTCCAGCGGGCTATGCTCGTGTCTTGGTTGATGAGGTGGTGGACCCATATTCGGAGCTAGAGCTTGACTATCCTGGAGGTGACGACGAGTGCTTCCTCGGAGACGCCAAACATCGTATCATCCTATGGAAAAAGGATTGCATCATCATTCGAAGGCCACCGACACCGCGTCAGCCGACTCCTCGTCGAAGTCCGCCACCGAGTCAGTAGTCTCCCGCTCCTGCAAGTCCACCAAGTCCGACAAAGTGTCAGGCCACTCCTCCTCCAAGTCCGGCAAAGTGTCAGGCCACTCCTCCTCCAAGTCCGGCAAAGTGTCAGGCCACTCCTCCTCCTCCAAGTCTGCCACAGTGTCAGACATCCAATCCTCCTCCAAGTCCGGCACAACCTCAGGCCACTCCTCCTCCAAGTCCGGCACAGCTTCAGGCGGCCACTCCTCCTCGTCCAACTCAGCCCCGTCAGCCGTCTCCGCCGCCTCAGCAATCACAGAAGAGACACCCCGCAGCTATGGTGCGTAGCGGTACGAGTCGAGGTAGTATAGGAAGTACATGCGGAGGCAAGCGATATAAATATGGTCCAAGCCTCACGCCTCTTCTGCAGAGGGCTTATGACAGGTCCGAGGAGGAAATCGCAGCCATATCGAAGTCCGAGGTGGAAGCCCATTTTGCACCGAAACCGCCAACGCCGCCAAGGGAGAAAGTGCCTGAGGAAACGATTGACCACTTCATTCGTATGGCTCAACCACCAGCTCCCAAGCCTGTTGACACAGACTATGAGCGCCACATCAGGAAGTTAAATCGAGCACGTGTACGTAAGGAGGCGAGCTCGGGATCGAGCAAACAAGAAGCAGCTGTCAAAAAATGCGGGAAAACCATTCCCCAGCTGGGAGAACAGGCGGCGCAATCGATCCCCTCGCTTGTTGTGCCAACAACACGTGACAGTACGCGCGCCCAATATTATTGTGGGCAAACAGTTTACGTTCCTGAGGTGGGCAATGTGGTAATAACGGAGGAGCATATAATGCAGGCTGAAGTTCTCAAAATCACTATTGGACAACTCCTCGAGATCGAGCCCATGCCTGTGCTTAGAGAGGATGAAATAAAACGGAAATATCTCCGGGGCCAACCTTTGGTCGAGCCAGACAAGGTCAAGAACCTCCCAACGAGAATGTATGAATTGCATCAATGGTACATGAACATTACCAAGATTTCCGATCGATTGTCCCTCATGGTGAATGTCAAGGAGGATCATTACTACCATGAGAAAGCTGTGTCCGTTGAGTATTCTGAACTATTTCAGTTATACAATCAAGACGCACTCGACAAATCTATCATCAGTTGCTATTGTCTGTAAGTGATTTCTTTCTGTAATTTAAGTCTCAAGCTAGCTGTAGTGATCCTTTTGATCAATCATTACCTGTAATTATCCTCACTATATTCTTTTCTGTGGTATTATATGCAGGATGAAGATGTATGAAATGAGAAAAGGTGGACGCTATGGCATTGGGTTCATTGACCCAAACACCGTTAATGAATACACATGGAAAATAGATGAACATCATCAAAAGGCCGTAGAGGACAGCATGCTAGAGTTCTTGAAGCGCCTCAAATACAATGAAGATATACTACTTCCTCACAACTTCGAGTGAGTCACACTGTCTTGTACTACAAATTCTCTATTTTTGCCTACTAGCTAGCTACATGTTTTTGCTTACATATGCCCGCTTAATTAAGACATGCAAACGTGTGTGCATGCAGATATCACTGGGTCTTGTGTATCATTAAAGTTGACGCCGGAACAGTTGAAATACTGGACTCACTACTCAAAGAAAAAACTGACTATAACATCTTGTTTGGGATAGTCAACAGGTAATTTCAATCATTATTAACTATATATCTCGGCCTATTTAGTTCGTCATTTCATGATATGAACTATTTAATAACCCCTTTATTCATTTTCTTTGTCGGCGGGCAGGGCTTGGACAAGGTTCATCAGGGTCACGGACGGCGAATGGAAAGAAAAGCTTAAATGGGGAAGACCCAAGGTAAGTAATTAAGTAGTACTAGCTAGCTAGCTAGCTGCCATCTCTTTAATTATCATGCTTGATTAATTATTATGTGATCAAATTCCATTCTCGTAAAGGCCCTGAAGCAGGCGCGGGGGACTGATCTGTGTGCATTCTGCGTTTGCGAGAACATTCGCATGATGGCGTCCGAAAGGAGCATATCTCAAAGACAGGAATGGGTACGCTTGTCAAAACACTATTCACAATTTTTACACCATTATCGATATCTAGTCACACAACTAATACACATGCTTATTGATCTCCTTCTTAACAGTTCAGAGAGGTGCGGGCGAAGCTCCTAGAAACGGAGCGCGTAGAAGCACTTCAAGAGGAAATAGCGGGATTTTTGCTCAACCAGGTCATAAATCCGAAGGGAGAATACTATTACCCACTACCGCCCCCATGGAAACCACTTCCAATTGTCATCGTGCTCCCAAGGCACCAATTAGGCTATAATGCCACTGGCTCCGAAGGCAACATGCATATGCGAAATTGTATATAGCTATACATGTGTGTATGTGTGAATTAATTAAGATGATGGTTTGTGAGACATTGATGATATATATATGCATGATTGGTTCTACTAGAAATTCTATTTATATATATATATATATATATATATATATATATATATATATATATATATGCATAACGTGTACAATGTGTAGTATCGTAAAATACCAGCAAACGAAAAAGAATTAAAATGGAAACACAAAATTAAATGAAAAAGAAATCATAAAACTAAAACCCCCCAAACCTTATAGTACCGGTTGGTCTTACCAACCGGTACTAAAGGGCTCCAGGCCCCTGGAGCTGGCTCGTGCCACATGGTTTCCCTTTAGCACCGGTTCGTGCTGAACCGGTACTAAAGGGGGGGCCTTTAGTGCCCACACTTTAGTGCCGGTTATGGAACCGGCACTAAAGGGCCTTACGAACCGGTGCTATTGCCCGGTTCTGCACTAGTGTTGATTAGTACATGGATTATCAATAATAGGCTAATTACCCTGCTTATTGGGGTTTTCCATTGCAGACGGTTACTAAGACAACATCGTGGGCGATGAACTCAAACAACCCGCACGGTTTCTAGAAACACTACTGCGGGATGCTGCTAATGCGACACTACGATCAGAGACCCTTCAAGAAACTGTGCGTGATGCAATAATCGCAAACGGTACTGTATGAAAACCGTCAGAAATGTATAAAACGTTTGCGATGACGGATGCATCAAACACGGTTCATGTTTTAGTTGCGTGTGCGATGAAGAGCATACGGTTCAGTTCAATAAACTGTTTGCGATGAGGAGGAACAAAAAAACGGGCAGACAGATGAAGGCGTGTGCGATACACAGCATACGGTTCACTCGGATGAACTGTTTGTGATTAAGCAACACAAAAGAAATGGTCATCCACATGAAGGTGTGTGTGATATATAGCATACGGTTCACTCAGATGAACTGTTTGTGATTAGGCAACACAAAAGAAATGGTCAACTAGACCAAGGTGTGTGTGATATACGCATGCGGTTCACTCGGCCCTTGTCGTCAGTGTGTGACCTCTGTGGCAACCATTCGCTCCCCAGGCGCCTCTTTGTGTATCGTCGCAACCGTCCACCGCCTCTTCGCCTTTCCCTCTCGATTTGGAACTGCTGTCACACGCTCTTCCTCCCTCCTCCATTCGCCTTCACCCTTCCTTCTGCCATTGTTTGATCATCTTCTCCATGGAGGGAACAGGCCGGAAACGACCCCGTTATTCTTGCCTTGATCTGAATGATGACGCGGTGGAGGAACTCATTGATCGGTGCGACGTCATCACCTCGGCTAGCATGGCAGGTTCATTCAAGACCATTCTCGACTCAACTAATAACATCATTACAAGGAACCCAAGGGTCTAGGAGCGGTTTGATCTCCCCTATCTTCTTCGCCATGAACCTGCTGACTGGCGCGGGGACGTGGGAAGCCTCACCTCGTGCAAGTTGATGCCGCTTGATAATGATACGTATGATGTTATGATGCCATTGATGGAGGGCAAGGCTTCGGTAGGCGCAAATGGAGATTGGGTTGTTTACATTGGGTACAACAGCGAGTGGGAACTTGTGAATGTGTACACTCGTCACCGGGTTCCACTTCCAAAAATCTCAGACGACTGCCCAGAGGTTGAGTACACCGATATTCTACGTGAGTTCAAATACGATCATGGTGGCTGTCGGCTACGGAAGATAGCAATTTGTTGAGTTCCCAGCCGCTATTGGGATTACTCGAACTATGAAGTTATTGCTATCTTTGACAAGCCTCGACAAGCTTGTTGCCTTCCTTTCTTCCACGCCTCGATGGATATTGCTCAAAAATCAATTTCTATACACGGATGAGTACTATGATGCAATTCAATACGAGGGTCTTGTGTTTGCTGCCACCACTTGTGGCACTGTTTTTGCACGGAATCATCATGCTTTCGGTACGTTTGTCTTCCATCGTAATTATAGTTGTTTCATCCACATGCATGCGGGTTAGCTAGTTTCCCTTTACTAATTAATTAACCTTCTTCTGTTTCCAAGGTCCTGTGAACATTCCACCACCTATACTTTCAAATTTTTATAACCAAGGGGGAGATGACGATGCTGATGATCACGAGCATGAGGACGAGCTGGACCCATATACTCAGTGGCGCCTGGCAACTTATTCCGATGCATCACCTCTTCTTCTTGTCTGTATACAGGGCACTGCTGATGTTACAAAGGAAGCCGATGTTATCTCGCATGGTCGCACTCTCCGGACCTATTCCAACATCCGTTGCAGGGTATTCGGGATGGATACTAGTGTACTAGCACCAACACCTTCTCCCTGGTTCAGTATTGAAAGTCTTGGAGGAAACTCACTCTTCCTTGGAAAAAACTATCCAAAGATGGTGGAAGGCGATCCAGCTGCTGTTGACACAATGTTACTACCATTTATGAGAAGCAACTGTATCTATACCTCAGACAGTGCTATGGTTCCCTACCGTCCCAATATGGGTCCTGACATAGGCCGCTTCAGCCTGGATGATCAGTCCTGCGTTGGTCTCGAGATTGACAGTAGCTGGCCCTTCCCAGAGAATCACTTCTAGTTCAAAGCAAGTGTTTCCAACACCGATGAGTGGTTGAGCTGAAGTTTATTTCATAGATTTGTTATTTGTTGTGTGATAAAAAATTTACTAGAATGTTTTGTTGGAAATGATCTATAATCCAACGTGTATCCTCGTTTTCATTGTGGGTTGATGACTTGTTGTATGTAATCAATGGTACATTTGCATATGCGTCCATCAACTCACGCCTGCTAGTGGTGTCCATATGAACAGTGCTAGTGATTTTAGTTGCAAATATTAGATAGTGCTCGTGATTTTTAGCTGTATATTTTGACAAATCGCAGTGTTACAAGGTTGACAAATGGCAATAATACTAGATAAACAAATGTCAATCTTTCCAGTTTGACAAATGGCAACATACCCAAAATGACAGATATGCAAATCTTACCCAATTGTTTGTACGTGGTTGCACATGGGTCATGCAAAACAACCGTTTGCGTTGAAGGGATGCAGAAATCCTGCTCGACACATTTTCTCTTGGCTTCCTGGGGAAGCTATCGGTTCGCATCCGGGTGTTCTAACTAAAACATTTGCGATGAGTGTTTTATATTTAAAAACCATTGATTTTTTTCAAAAGAAAATCATTTGATAAGTCTGTACATTAAGAGAGAAAAACGCAAGTTCGTTCAAACCATATCTTTCATTCAGTCACACTGCAAATTTATATTCATATGATCGAGAACTCGAGATAGAGTATTAAAAATATCCAAACGAACCGCGAAAAATCCCAAAAATTGACACAACACTCCTGTTGTTCTATCTTGACACGAGAAAATTTATGAAAGCAATAAGAGGCAATGGATATCGTTTCGTACCCAAAGGTGGGACGTTCCCTACCGAAACCATCATGCTAGTTGTGAGAAGCTCTGGTTTGTGAGAAGCGTATACCCGAACCTTCCCCGAATGGGACAATTTTTTTACCATCACATGTTGATGCCGCTCCATGATAGCATGCCAAGTTTCATGAATTTCAAACGAGTTATGGATTTACTAGAATTTAAAAACCAGACATCTCAACGTTTTGTCGGCAATCAACAGTGCCATGGTGTTTGAATTTCATTCTCATCTCTTGCATGGGACCTAGAAATTCACCCAAGGACACCAATTCGACTTTTAACCAACTTTAGTGCATTGGAGCATGTGCTTCTAGTTTAAATTTGAATTATGCACATAAAATGCCTAGAAAATCAAGTTAATGCATAAAAATGTCCAAACGAACGCCAACAAATCACAAAAATTGACACAACACTCCTCTTGTTCTATGTTGAAACTAGAAAATTTTTGAAAGCAATAAGAGGCAATGGATATCGTTTCGTCCCCAAAGGTGGGGCGTTCCCTATCGAAACCATCATGCTTGTTGTTAGAAGCTCTGGTTTCTGACCAGCTTACACCCGAACCTGCCCCAAACGGGACAAAAATTTTACCACTCCATGTTGATGCCGCTCCATGATAGCATGTCAAGTTTCATGAATTTCAGACAAGTAGATTTACTAGAATTTAAAAACCAGGCATCTCAACGTTTTGCCGGCAATAAACAGTGCCCTGGTGTTTGAATTTCATTCCAATCTCTTGCATGGGACCTAGAAATTCACCCTAGGACACACATGTGATTTTTCAACCAACTTTGGTGCATTGGAGCATGTGCTTGTAGTTCAAATTTGAAATACGCACATAAAATGCCTACAAAACCCAGTTAATGTATAAAAAAGGCCAAACAAACCCCGAAAAATTCCAAGATTAAACACAACACTCATGTTGTTCTATGTTGACAGTAGAATTTTTTTGAAAGCAATAAGAGGCAACGGATATCGTCCCGTTCCCAAAGGTGGTACGTTCTCTATCGAAACCATCATGCTTGTTGTGAGAAGCTCTGGTTTGTGAGAAGCTTATACCCAAACCTGTCCCAAATGGGACAAAATTTTCACCAAGGCATGTTGATGCCGCTCCATGATAGCATGCCAAGTTTCATGAATTTCAGACGAGTTTTGGATTTACCAGAATTTAAAAACCAGGTATCTCAATGTTTTGCCGGCAATCAACAATGCCCTGGTGTTTGGAATTCATTCCCGTCTCTTGCAATGGGACCTAAGCATGCACTCAAAGACGCACATGTGATTTTTCAACCAATTTATATGCACTGGAGCATGTGCATGTAGTTTAATTTTGAATTATGCACATAAAATGCCTAGAAAACTCAATTAATGCATAAAAATGTCCAAACGAACCCCGCAAAATCCCAAAAATTGACACAACACTCCTGTTGTTCTATGTTGACACGAGATTTTTTTTGAAGCAATAAGAGGCAATTGATATCGTTTCGTCCCCAAAGGTGGGATATACGTTCCCTGCTGAAACCATGAGGCTTGTTGTGAGAAGCTCTGGTTTGTGAGAAGCATATACCCAAACCTGCCCCAAATGGGACAATTTTTTCACCACGGCATGTTTATGCCACTCCATGATAGCATGCCAAGTTTCATGAATTTCATATGAGTTTTATATTTACTAGAATTTGAAAATCGGGCATCTCAATGTTTTGTCGGCAATCAACGGTGCCCTGGTGTTTGAAATGCATTCCCATTTCTTGCATGGGACCTAAGCATGCACCCAAGGACACATATTTGATTTTTCAACCAATTTATATGCACTGGAGCATGTGCATGTAGTTCAAATTTGAATTATGCACATAAATGCATTGAAAACTCAGTTAATGCATAAAAATGTCCAAACGAACCCCGAAAAATCCCAAAAATTGACACAATACTCCTGTTGTTCTATGTTGACACGAGAAAAAATTTGAAAGCAATAAGAGGCAATGTATATCATTTCGTCCCCAAAGGTGGGACGTTCCCTATCGAAACCATCATGCTTGTTGTGAGAAGCTCTAGTTTGTATGAAGCATATACCCGAACCTGCCACAAATGGGACAATTTCTTTACCACGGCATGTTGATGCTGCTCCATGGTAGCATGCCAAGTTTCTTGAATTTCAGATGAGTTTTGGATTTACGTGAATTTAAAAACCAGGCATCTCAATGTTTTGCCGGCAATCAACAGTGCCCTGGTGTTTGAATTTCATTCCAATCTCTTGCATGGGACCTACAAATTCACCCAAGGACAACATGTGATTTTTCAACCAACTTTAGTGCATTGGAGCATGTGCTTGTAGTTCAAATTTGAATTATGCACATAAAATGCCTACAAAACCCAGTTAATGTATAAAAAAGGGCAAACGAACCCCGGAAAATTCCAAGATTAAACACAACACTCCTGTTGTTCAATGTTGACACTAGAAATTTTTTGAAAGCAATAAGAGGCAGTGGATATCGTCTCGTCCCCAAAGGTGGTATGTTCCCTATTGAAACCATCATGCTTGTTGTGAGAAGCTCTGGTTTGTGACAAGCTTATACCCAAACCTGCCCCAATTAAATGGGACAAAATTTTCACCAGGGCATGTTGATGCCGCTCTATCATAGCATGCCAAGTTTCATGAATTCCAGACGAGTTTTGGATTTACTAGAATTTAAAAACCAGGTATCTCAACGTTTTGCCCGCAATCAACAGCGCCCTAGTGTTTGAAATTCATTCCCATCTCTTGCATGGGACCTAGAAATTCACCCAAGTACACACATGTGATTTTTCAACCAACTTTGGTACATTGGAGCATGTACTTGTAGTTCAAATTTGAATTATGCACATAAAATGCCTATAAAACTCAGTTGATGTATAGAAAAGGCCAAACGAACCCCGAAAAATTCATTCCCATTTCTTCCATGGGACCTAAGCATGCACTGAAGGAGACATATTTGATTTTTCAACCAATTTGTATGCACCGGAGCATGCGCATGTAGTTTAATTTTGAATTGTGCACGTGAAATGGCTAGAAAACCAGTTTGTTGTATAAAATGTCCAAACGAAACCTGAACAATTCGAATTCTTTTACGACACACATATAGTTGCATGTTCACTGCGGATAAAAGGTCTAGCAATTCAAACATCGCCCATTGACACTATGACCCCATTTTGTATTTCAAATCAAGTAGATCCCACACAATTTATTATCACCAACCATGTGATATGTAGTACAAAATATCTTCGAGCACCGTCGGTGCATAGTACGCCAATGGCTTACGCAAGAAGGTGCGTCGGCTAGAGTCCACAGCCGGCGTGTCAAGCACACTAGCTCACTCCCCAAAAACTCCCGCCTCTGCATCCCTCGCAATCTCGAAAATATCTACCACCTGGAAGGTTTTAATGATTGATAGCACATGATTAGTATCTGTGGACTGTGTGTGATGTCTGTTACTCCTGTTCTGCTTCCGTCCATTGATTCAAATTTTCAGTAGCCCCGGCATTTTACTCCCGCCTCTGCTTCCCTTGCAATCTCAAAAATACCCGCTCGCCCTTGATCCAAATTTTCAGTAGCCCCGCCTTGTTACTCCCGCCTAGTAAAATTTTCAGTTGTCGCAGTATTTCCTCAAACACAACCTTGCTCCCCCCCTCCACACACACCCCAAAACCTTCGCTCGCACAGACACACACAACCCACGAAATCATTGGTAGGTCCCCGCCATCGTTGGCACCTCCATCCTCAACCTCTACCCGTGTGCCGGGGAGCTCAAGGAGCCAATGGCCAAAAGGAGGTTTATCGCGGCCTTTTTGCCCGACGCCGGCGAGGTGGCCGCGAGGTTTCCCCGTCGTCCTCCGCGGGCCCGATCCGCCATTGCCGGTCCCCCAATCTGCCCGCCGCCGTGCCCCTACGCCGGTTTGGGGACTTCCCCATCCACCCTCAGACCCGGCAGACGACAAAGTCCTACCTCGGGGTCCGGCAGTAGCGGTGGGGGACGTGGGTCGCCGAGATTACAGATCAAGAGACCCACACCCGCCGGTGGCTCGGTAGCTTCCACACGGCCGAGCTCGCGACCATGGAGTACGACCACTGGTAGTTCCGCTACCACGACACGGCGGCTAGGCTCAATTTCCCCTTCGGCACATGTCCGGTCCAGCTCGTTCCGCCGGAGCCAGGGTGGTGAGCTCGGCTATCGCGCAGGAGGACCATGAGGCGTGGGAGTGCCTCGAGGCCGAGGCCGCCGACGAGGCCTACATGCAAGAGCTGCACCGGCAGCACCCGGAGCTCGTGGAGGCGGAGCGGGCGATCTTTGCCAGCGCGGAGGGCGGCGAGGTTATCGCGCTCTCCTCCGATGACGAGGTCGAAGGCGGCGAGGACGATGGCGCCGAGGGCGGTGAGGTTATCGTGCTCTCCTCTGATGATGAGGTCGAAGGCAGCGGCGACGGCAGCGCGGAGGGCGTCATGGTGGGCCCCGAGGACGAGGAGATCGACGTCTACGAGTGGAGGAGTGCCTTCCCCAACGACCCTGACGACGGTACTGGCCCGGATCCGGCTCGCGGCACACCGTACATGACGAGGAAGGATTGGCTCGACCTCTGCTTCGACCGAAAGTAGTTTAGCTTAGTTTAAATTTATGTTTTATGTTCGGTTATGCAAAACTATCTATGTTTACATTTGAATGCATGCTACTTTCGGTTGAACCTGCTTTGAACTTGATCAAATTGAAGTTTGCAACCTTAAGTTTAGGGGATCGACTAGAAAAGGCCAAAAATTGCTAGAGTATATATATATCCACTGAGGGTTTTAGTCCTTTAACTTTTTAAGGATCGCCTAGAGATGTCCTTATGACTTGTTTATTTCAGTTCTTCACAATGTGATGCTCTATATGTGCAACTATTTGCCGTGCAGTTCAGTTTCATCAATAACAGTTTCAACAATACCACTATGAATTACGATATTTGGTTGTTGTTAAGGATATTGCAGTTAACATGCCTTTCCGTTTTCAATTGTTGTTTAGCAATATGCATTGTACTGAATACTAAATATGCAATCCCAGGCTACATAGCAACAAGGAAGAGTGTTACCTTAATGTTCTGATGATGTCTAGATATACATGTAATAAAATCTTATATAATGGGATGGATGGAGTGTTGTACTACATCATTTTTCAATTGTTGTTTAGCTTCTAATATTAACTCGGTGCTTTTAGGTACATATATCATTGCCAAAGATCCGCACTTCGACCCTTTCTGTGTATGGGGCAATGAGATATTCATGAACCAACATCAAGTGAGGAAACTGATAAAGATTGTTATTAAAATGGGTCAAAAGATGTCAATCAAACTATTTGTTTACACTTTATGCAAGACAACAGTGAACTGCAGGATGGTAAGTAAGAACCCTGTAGCCTTCTTTTTACTACCCGTAATGAGTTGTGTTGGATGACAATATCTGAATCTTTTTTCTTTTGTAGTGGATCCTGAAGCAGTTTCCTCAAGATTACCTCTCAAACTACATGATTGGCGACCGACCATCACAAGGGGTTGGACTAGAGTCAGGCATGCCTTCTGCATCCAGGAGAGCACAATAAGGCCATTCCGCTTCACCTTGTTTAGCAACTGGAATGTCTGTCGACTCCTTCTTTACCATCTGTAATAGTACAAGTATAGAACCCTGGTACATAATTCTTTATTTGGTGCTTATGTAATTCTTAAACATATGTACCTGTGAATCGAATAATGCATTGGTTGTTTGAACCTGATGGATATGAATAAAGCTATAGCTACTTTCAAGTTTAAATTAGGTACAATTTTAAATAGCGGCAATTAAATTAGGGAGAAATTACGTTGTGCAGGTCATTACAGCACACACAGTTGCTAAAACACAAACGTTTGCGATATAGACCATAATCCGAGACGGATCACACAGAAGAAATGTGTGCAAGCATGCACACAGTTGCCGTTTGCAAAGCGTGTGTGATGTCAGACACTATCACATACGGTGCGGGAAAGCTAAATGTGTGTGACTGTCTACCCATCATACACGGTTTATAATCATGAACTGTTTGGGATGTGCCAGGCATCATAAAACTCCTACGCTAGAATCTGCCTGGAAAACTCCCGTGCCTGTAATCTGTCTGGTTTTAGGCAGAACCACAAAACTCCAACTGCGATGGCAATGCGAGCACAAACGAGTAGCAAGGATGAAGCATGTGGGATATTCGAGATATCGGAAACGGTTGTATAGGGACAACTATATGCATCATGGCTCCCTGTCCCCGACGGTTTCTGGGTCGTGTGGGAAGGACCCCCCATCACCCACACTCACTTGGCGACGGTTCCAAATGCCGTCGCGGAAAGGGGTAAAAAACTGTTTGTTTCGAACCGACGTGCACTAGTGAAAGTAGGCGTCTTCGATCAACTAACAATCACACACGGCTTCCGGCAACGAACTGTTTGCGTTAGGACACCTTGCACAAACGTTTCCACACAAAGAACTGTGTGTGATATACATACGAACGGAAATGATTTTCTGGAATTCACTGTGTGGGATGTACATACGAACGGAAACAATTGGGTTTTGATGCCCCGCCAGATCGCACACGAGCTCATTTTTCCCTACCCAGTGAGCCAGGAGGGCCTATCCCCGACGGTTTCTAGGTCTTGTGGGAAGGACCCCCCCTATCGCCCACACTCACTTGGCGACGGTTCCAAACGCCGTCGCGGAAAGGGGTTAAAAACCGTTTGTATAGCATGTCGCTGTACCAGTGAGTAGCTACTGGCAGAACCAATACCAACTTAAGAAGCTTGTAAACAATATGATATTGGTCATGCTTTTTTGTCTCCACAAGCATAACTGAAAGTTGACACAGATTTTTCATGTTTTGAAACCTTTCATCCCTACACACATTAGCAACATACATGTTTAGTTGCCATGGAAGTCTTGCGAGTTCATCACTTGTAAAATCAGAAGCATAAAACTTTGTAGCAAGCCTAACCAACTTCTCTTGGTCATAAGCAGCAAATAGATTAAGTGGACAGAATGCTGCCATGCAAGAAAGTAGCTCCGTGTTTACCTCATCAAATCTGCCATTCAGCTCACTAATTTGCCTATCAATGACACCCACAAACATATCAACCTTGAAGCGGTGGTAATTGACCGCACCTTACATAAACCCTGATGACCCACAAGTATAGGGGATCAATTGTAGCTCTTTTCGATAAGTAAGAGTGTTGAACCCAACGAGGAGCAGAAGGAAATGACAAGTGGTTTTCAGCAAGGTAATGTATGCAAGTGCTGGAATTGTAAGTAGCAGAGTAGTTTGATAGCAAGGTAATTTGTAACGAGCAAGTAATGATAGTAGTAAAAAAATTGCAGCAAGGTACCCCAATCCTTTTGAGGCAAAGGACAGGCCAAAACAGTCTCTTATGATAAGCAAAGCGTTCTTGAAGGTACACGGGAATTTCATCTAGTCACTTTCATCATGTTGGTTTAATTCGTGTTCGGTACTTTGATAAATTCTAACCTGTAACGCCCCGGATTCGATGCGTCAAGTGTCTGCCAGTTATTCGTCGTCATTGCCATGTCATTTGCTTGCGTGTTGCATTTTGCCATGTCATCATATATTTTTCATATCATGTCATCTTGTGCATCGCATTGGCATACGTGTTCATCTCATGCATCAGAGCATTTTCCCCGTTGTCCGTTTTGCAATCCGGCACTCCTATGTCCTCCGGCGTCCCCCTTTTTGTCTCTTGTTGTGAGTGGGTGTTAAACTTTCTCGGAATGGCCCGAGGTTTGCCAAGCAGCCTTGGCATAGCACCGGTAGACCGCCTGTCAAGTTTCGAGCCATTTGGAGGTCGTTTGATACTCTAACGGTTAACCGGGTAACCGCAAAGCCCTCTTTTGTGTGCATCCCAACACCCCTCCAAAGTGGCCCAAAACCCATCCTAACCCCCTCCATGCTCTCGGTCGTTCGATCATGATCGCGTGGCCGAAAACCGCTCCTCATTTGGAGTCTCCTAGCTCCCTCTACCTATATATATATGTGCATCTCCCCCGAAATCCCGGTCTAACCCTAGATCATTTTCCCCTCCGCGGCGCCGGACGTTTCATCCTCGCGCACGGACATGTCCGCCCGCCGTCCCTGACGAATCTGACGCCGCCACGTCGCCCACCTCCGCCGTCGGCCCTCCAGGCCCGCGCGGGGCCCTCCCGGCCCGCGCGCGCTGCTGCCGCCCGGGCGCCTCGCCCCCGCGCCCGCGCCTCCGTCCCGGAATTCCTCCGCCCCGCTCGTCCTCGTCCCGTTGACTTTTCGGAGCGGTAAATTTCTGCCAAGTCCCGTAATTATTTACATTTTCATGCCATGTTCATCGCATCATAACTTGCTGCATACTGCTCCGTTTCGTGCGTATAATATATCAAATTGTTCGTCTCAACGAGTACTTCATTTCGTTCCATTGCATCATGTTCATTTGAGTTCATATTGATGCCTGAATCATCGTTGCAAGAGTGCTAGTTGATGTTAATCTGCTGAAACTGTTATAACATGCTCAATTGTCATTTTTGCCATGTTTGATGTGTGCATCCTATGAGGTTGATGTCTACATGAGTTTTGATCTATGATGTGCCATCTTTACAGTGGTGCCATCCATGTATTTTTGTGGGTCTTGTAGTGAGTGCATCAAGCTTGTTAAGTAGGGTAGTTGCTGTTGCTGTTTTGCTAGGCTGATTCTGTTATATTTTGTTGCTATGTAAACCTGCTGCTACAAGTCATTCCATGCATAATCTGGAGATGATCCCTAAGGATGTTTTGTTATACATGTCATGCTCTATCCATTCATGCCCCTGGTTGCATTTATAGCCTGCTGTAGCTTGTTGTTATCTTGCTCCAAAGTTGCTAAATAATGTTGCTGTCAGCCTGTTAACATTAAGTTCAATGTTGCCATGTTTGTTGTTAGTGCTCCATGCACCCTATGAACTTGTTCTTGCCATGCTTAGCTTCATAAACAAGTATTCTTACTGTTGGTTGCCTTGCCATGCCATGTATTGCTCTGTGGTGAGTGGTTCAAGCTCACTAACATGCCTACTTATTGTTGTTCCTGCCATGTATGAATCTGTCTTATCTTTTGCCATGTTTACATGGGTGCCATCATATTTTCTGTGCCCTTTTGGCTCATGGTCAGTAAGGGACTTTTGTTCTTTGCAATTAGTAGATTCATGCCATGCCTTTGTTTGCTGTGATAAGTTCTTGTAACATGTTGTTTGATAGATCTAAACATTGCAACCTGATGTTATTTCCTGATAAGTCTAAAACAGTTATTATTTGCAATCTTGCCATGTCATTTTGAGCATGATCTAGTGATTTCTGGAGTTAGCTCAGTGTTCATGTTTTGTCATGCTTTACCTGTACATCATGCTCATGCCTTTTGTTATTATGTTGGGGTGTTGTAGCTTATTGTTTTGATGCTTGCAAGATGCCTAGTTGCTGTTATGGACAGATTGTTGTCATATCTTGTATAGAGTGTATGTGTTGAACCGATGCTCCGTTTTGAGTGTGCTCTATATGAAACTTGCTTGATTTTGCATGTAGTTTCATATTACCATGTTGTATCCTTGTTTTGAGGTGTTTGCTTGATGTTTGAATGCCTTTTGCATCAATGCCATGTTTAACTTGTTTTGCTCATATCTTCTAGGCCGTAGCTCTGAACTAAATGAACTTTATATGTAACTTGACTAGAATCTCGTGTAGATCATCTTGGTGCATCTTAAATTGCTGTTTAACAACTTTAACTTAAGGTTTATTCAGATCTGGACCAATTTCTAAATTTGCATATGAGACTTACCGTAATTGTTATATGTTGTTCCCGGCCTCATTTAAACTTGCTTTGATGTGTTGCTCTTATTTGCATCGTCTCTTGCCATGAGTAGCTTCATGTAGCCTTGTCATGCATCATGCTTGTTGTGCATCATGTCTTGTCTATGTGTGGTGTGTTTACCATGTTGTGTGCTTCTTCTCGATAATTCCCGTTTCGTTGCGATCGTGAGGATTCGTTCATCTACGCTTGGTTCGTCTTCGTGGCTTCATCTTCTTCATGGACTCGTTCTTCTTCCTTGCGGGATTTTAGGCAAGATGAACGCTACCCTGGATCTCACTACTATCATTGTTATGCTAGTTGCTTCGTTCTATCGCTATGCTGCGCTACCTATCACTTGTTCCTCAAGCCTCCCAAATTGCCATGAACCTCTAACCTTTGACACCCTTCCTAGCAAACCGTTGTTAGGCTATGTTACCGCTTTGCTCAGCCCCTCTTATAGCGTTGTTAGTTGCAGGTGAAGTTGAAGATTGCTCCATGGTGGACAGGGTTATGTTGGGATATCACAATATCTCTTATATTATTAATGCATCTATATATTTGGTAAAGGGTGGAAGGCTCGGCCTTATGCTTGGTGTTTTGTTCCACTCTTGCCGCCCTAGTTTCCATCATACCTTTGTTATGTTCCCGGATTTTGCGTTCCTTACGCGGTCGGGTGATTTATGGGACCCCCTTGACAGTTCGCTTTGAATAAAACTCCTCCAGCAAGGCCCAACCTTGGTTTTACCATTTGCCTCACCACCACCTACTTTTCCCTTGGGAGTAATTAACCCAAGGGTCATCTTTATTATAGCCCCCCCGGGCCAATGCTTGTCTAAGTGTTGGTCCAAACTAGAGGACCGTGCGGGACCATCCCTTGGCAACTTGGGTTACGTAGGTACCTGTACGCTTCGCTTATCCGGTGTTTCCCTGAGAACGAGATATGTGCAGCTCCTATCGGGATTGTCGGCGCATCGGGCGGCTTTGCTGGTCTTGTTTTACCATTGTTGAAATATCTTGTAAACCGAGATTCCGAGACTGATCGGGTCTTCCTGGGAGAAGGTATATCCTTCATTGATCGCGAGAGATTATCATGGGCTAAGTTGGGACACCCCTGCAGGGTATTATCTTTCGAAAGCCGTGCCCGCGGTTATGTGGCAGATGGGAATTTGTTAATGTCCGGTTGTAGATAACTTGACACCAGATCCGAATTAAAATGCATCAACCACGTGTGTAGACGTGATGGTCTCTTCTCGGCGGAGTCCGGGAAGTGAACACGGTCTTTGGGTTATGTTTGACGTAAGCAGGAGTTCATGATCACTTCTTGATCATTGCTAGCTTCACGACCGTTCCGTTTGCTCTCTTCTTGCTCTCATTTGCGTATGTTAGCCACCATATCATGCTTAGTCGCTGCTGCAACCTCACCACTTTACCCCTTCCTTTCCCATTAAGCTTTGCTAGTCTTGATACCACTGGTAATGGGATTGCTGAGTCCTCGTGGCTCACAGATTACTACAACAATAGTTGCAGGTACAGGTTATGCTATGATCATGATGCGAGAGCGATGTTTGCTTGTTTAGGAGCTCTTCTTCTGCTTCTTTGATCAGGGGATAGGTTCCAGGTTGGCAGCCTGGGCTAGCAGGGTGGATGTCGTTTGAGCTTCTGTTTGTGTTTCATCCGTAGTCGGATGTTGATCTTATGTACGATGATGTTGTATTCGTGTGGCATTGTATGCCTTATGTATGTATCCCCATCTATTATGTAATGTTGATGTAATGATATCCACCTTGCAAAAGCGTTTCAATATGCGGGTCTATCCTTGGTGGGACCTTCGAGTTCCTTTTGGATAGGGTCGCATATTGGGCGTGACATAACCATAGCATTAAACTTTTGGATCCAATTGGTCCCTTACGGAATAGCGCATAAACTGGGGTTTAAGCTTCAGTCACTCTCGCAACCCATCATCTAATTGATACTCCACAATGCATTCCCTTAGGCCCAAATATGGTGAAGTGTCATGTAGTCGATGTTCGCATGACACCACTAAGGGAATCACAACATGTAGACTATCAAAATATCGAACACATATCAAGTTCACATGATTACTTGTAACATGATTTCTCTCGTGACCTCAAGAACAAAAGTAACTACTCACAAATGATAAACATGTTCAAGATCAGAGGGGTATTAAATAGCATATTGGATCTGAATATATAATCTTCCACCAAATACACCATATAGTAATCAATTACAAGATGTAATCAACACTACTAGTCACCACCAAGCACCAACCTGTAGTTCTGGTAACAAGGTTGAACACAAGAGATGAACTAGGGTTTGAGATGAGATGGTGCTGCTGAAGATGTTGATGGAGATTGCCCTCCCCAAGATGGGAGAGTTGTTGGTGATGATGATGACGATGATTTCCCCCTCCGGGTGGGAATTTCCCTCGGCAGAATCGCTTCACCGGACGGCAAAAGTGTTCCTGCCCAAGTTCCACCTCGAGACGGCGGCGCTCCATCCAGAAAGTCCTCTCTTTATTTTTTCTAGGTCAGAATGACCTATATACCAGAAGATGGGCACCGGAGGTGGGCCTGGGTGAGCACAACCCATCAGGGTGCGCCTGGGCTCCCTGGCGCTCCTAGGTGGGTTGTGCCCACCTGGTGGGGCCCCTTTAGTAGTTATTTGCTCCAATATTCCTCAAATATTCCATAAAAAATCTCCATGAAGTTTCATCTTGTTTGGAGTTGTGCAGAATAGGTAGCCTGACGTAGCTTTTCCAGGTCCAGATTTCCAGCTGTCGGAATTCTCTCTCTTTGTGTATACCTTGCATATTATGAGAGAAAAGGTGTTAGAATAACTCCAAAAAGCATTCTTATGGATAAAAAAATTATAAATAACAGTAAGAAAACATGATGCAAAATGGACGTATCAACTCCCCCAAGCTTAGACCTCGCTTGTCCTCAAGTGAAAACCGAAATCGAAAAACATGTCCACATGCTTTGAGAGAGAGGTGTTGATAAAAACAAAATACGGACATAGAAGCATCATGTTGATTATTACAACAGCAACAATATTAAACATAAGACATTTATCATAGGACTTTTATCATAGACTTCTCATGAATAAGTATCAATTCATCACACAATTGAAGTATAAAGCAACAACTCTATTAAAAACCAACAAACTATGTTCTCAGTCAACTTTGCAACTACAATTCATCATCTTTTTAGGAAGGGTCACGTATCGGAGCCTTTAGGCAAGTCCACATACTCAACCATCATATAGTCTTCTATAATTACTAACACTCACCGCGTACACATGAGCAAAACGTTTCAACCGGACACATAGGAAGATAGGGGCTTATAGTTTCGCCTCCCAACATATTCACCTCAAGGGTGATGTCAACAATAATAACTCATGCTATCTATATTCAACTGGACATATGTGCCTAGATCTTTCCTCAACACATGATGCTTGCCAAAGGAGAAAAATAAAAAGGGATAGAAGGAAAACTTTGACTCTTTGCATAAAAGTAAATACATAAAAGTAAAAGATAGTCCCTTCGCAGAGGGAAGCAGAGGTCGCCATGCGCTTATTTGTTTGTATGCTCAACCCCTTAGTGCAAAAGAACGTCACGTTGCATTGCCCCTTGTGATAGCGACCTTTATTATGCGGTCTGTCGCTTTTATTCTTCACCATCACAAGTTCGTGCACTCAAGTTTCTCTTACACTAAATGATCTCACACTTTTAGAAGCAATTTTTATTGCCTTTTTGCACCGATGACAACTTACTTGAGGGATCTTTCTCAATCCCTAGATACCTATGGTGGACACTTGAAAATAAGATTTTCGTTTATGGGTTTTTGGATGCACAAGTAGTATCTCTACTTGGTGCAGAATTTTTGGCTAGCAAAGATAGGAGGCAAGCACCACATGTTAAAGGATATATGACAATATGACTTCTATGTGAATATAAACAAACATAAACCATTAAGTTGTCTTCCTTGTCCAACGTCAATAATTTTGGCATATAATATTTTGATGAGGGCTCACAATCACAAAAGATTTCTAGGATAGTATATTTCTATGTGAATCTTCTCTTCCCTTATTAATTCTTTCATGAGTTGCATCATTGCTTAATACTATGTTTTTCAATCTCTAATAAAAATTTCTACTTATACTTTTCCTTATGTAGTGTGATACATCCATTTTGCATCATGATTTTATATCAATATTTATTGCATTATGGGCTATTATTACACATTATATATCAATACTTATGGCTATTCTCTCTTATTTTACAAGGTTTACCATGAAGAGGGGGAATGCCGGCAGCTGGAATTCTGGCTGGAAAAGGGCAAACGTTGGAAACCTATTCTGCACAACTCCAAAAGTCCCGAGACTCCATGAAACAACCTTTTGGAATTAATAAGAATTTATGGGCGAAAGAAATAGGCCAGGGGCCCCACACCCTGTCCAGGAGACAGGGGGCGCGCCCCCTAGGGCGCGGCCCACTATCTCCTGGCCCCCCTGGTGGGCCTCCGGCGTCCATCTTCTGCTATATAATCACTTTTCCCCTGGAAAAAATCGTGGGCAAGCTTACGGGACGAAACTCCGCCGCCACGAGGCGGAACCTTGGCGGAATCAATCTAGGGCTCTGGCGGAGCTATTCTGCCGGGGACACTTCCCTCCGGGAGGGGGAAATCATCACCAACATCATCACCAACGATCCTCTTATCAAGAGGGGGTCAATCTCCATCAACATCTTCACCAGCACAATCTCCTCTCAAAACCCTAGTTCATCTCTTGTATCCAATCTTGTATCAAAACCACAAATTGGTACCTGTGGGTTGCTAGTAGTGTTGGTTACTCCTTGTAGTTGATGCTATTTGGTTTACTTGGTAGAAGATCATATGTTCAGATCCTTTATGCATATTATTACTCCTCTGATTATGAACATGAATATGCTTTGTGAGTAGTTACGTTTGTTCCTGAGGACATGGGTGAAGTCTTGCTATTAGTAGTCATGTGAATTTGGTATTCATTCGATATTTTGATGAGATGTATGTTGTCTTTCCTCTAGTGGTGTTATGTGAACGTCGACTACATGACACTTCACCATTATTTGGGCCTAGAGGAAGGCATAGGGAAGTAATAAGTAGATGATGGGTTGCTAGAGTGACAGAAGCTTAAAACCTAGTTTATGTGTTGCTTCGTTAGGGGTTGATATGGACCCATATGTTTAATGTTGTGGTTAGGTTTACCTTAATACTCCTTTTTGTAGTCGCGGATGCTTGCAATAGGGGTTAATCATAAGTGGGATGCTTGTCCATGTTAGGGCAGTACCCAAGTGCCGGTCCACCCACATATC